>NC_057803.1:614443792-614743792 GCF_018294505.1 Triticum aestivum | reverse complement strand
GGAAGGATGTAGTAGATATCAATTGAAGGTAGATAGTAGTTCATTGATCATCCTAGCTTGACTCCAATAAGCACATGGTGACAACACCTTGTGAGTGAGCCGAGCATCCAATGCATCCCCAATTGTTCCTAGAACAACAACACAAACAAAATGGTACCCAAACTCATTGGGACCAAAGAGTTAGAGAACAAACAATATACAGGACAAACTCCACATAAATAAGTGCATATAGATATGAAAAAGAATTTCATGCACATCTCATCCAATTTGAGACTTGGTGGAGTTTCCCCTATATATTGGGTCAAAGAAAGAAAGAAAGCATGCCAAATAAACTACATGAAGTTAATATGCATGCTCAAGACTTTCAAGAACCGATACCAATTGACAAAGAAATACCAAGTGAAGAAAAGATACCAAATGAACAAATCAACACTTGGAGGATATCAACTGAAAGATACATCAAGGAATGAGATATCCATTGATACACGCAAAAAGAAAGATGTCAAACTCCCAAAAGAGAGAATAGTTCCAGACTAACCAAGTGCTCTACAAAGTTTCATGATGGCACAAAGTACCAAAAATAAACCGTTTGCATTCCACGAACACACACTTGACAAGGATCACAAGCACCGGCGGAGCTACATGTTGATAAAATCGGCCGTGGCCCGCCTAGCTCATAGCAATTACAATGGAGATTTGGGAGTAAACTCAGCCATGAGCTTGAAAATTATGGGTCTTCCTTTGTATCGGCCCGCCCTTGTTTTCTACTATAGCTCCGCCACTGATCACAAGGTGAGTGTTCTAAGAAAAATAGGATAGCTCCCCCAAGAATTGTGCATTATAGAGAATTTACATTTGGATACAAAAAGCACGAGATGGGATCACCACTTTCACTATATCTAGAAAACACTAGACAAGAACAAGAAATCAACAAGATCCTCAAGTGGCACGGAAGGCAATGGGAGTTGACACAAACTTGGCAAGAGAAAAGGCGAATAAAAAGCAAATGCCAACGTGAAGATGATCAACAATTTCTACCACACATAAGTGAGTACCAATTGTCAAAGACAAAAAGTATTTGGAAATAATTCCCGGTGGTAGATAGCAAGGATATCTGACATCATCTTCACACCAAACACAAGAAAATTTCAACTTGTAGAGCTAAAATGCCACCTAGGAACAAGATAATTTACAATACAATTCTAGGTGACAATATCTCAAATGTACACATTTTCTAGGCTTGTAATATGCACATAGCATATTACTCCCCCATAACATGATACCAATAAAGACTTACACTAGTAGAAAAAGGGCATGTTGTCCCGGTTCGTAAGGGCCTTTTGTCCCGGTTCCTGAACCGGGACTAAAGGGTCGGTACTAATGCCCTATCCCTTTAGTCCCGGTTCAATCCAGAACCGGGACAGATGGGCCTCCACGTGGCCTATGCGCGGAGCCCAGGCAGGAGGGCCTTTGGTCCCGGTTGGTGGCACCAACCGGGACCAATAGGCATCCACGCGTCAGCATTTCTGTGGCTGGGGTTTTTTTGAAAGGGGGGGTTTGGGGGTTTTGGGGGGTTAATTTAGGTGTTTCATATATTGTGTTAGCTAGCTATAATTAATAGAGAGAAGTGTCCTCTCTTATGTTCGTGCTTGGTCGACGCTACGTACTATACATACGTATAGAGAGGACTAGACACGCTAGCTAGCTAGTAAGCAAACAAAGGAAACAGAAGATCGTCATGAACATATATGCATACAG
Source organism: Triticum aestivum (assembly GCF_018294505.1). Classification (NCBI taxonomy): domain Eukaryota; kingdom Viridiplantae; phylum Streptophyta; class Magnoliopsida; order Poales; family Poaceae; genus Triticum; species Triticum aestivum. The sequence goes on along the minus strand of NC_057803.1, from coordinate 614,742,034 downwards.
AGAGAAGTGATATCGACCACCTCTCCTTCTCTGAGAGATTGGTCGAACAACAAGTTCTCGTATATCTATCCGACACTACCGGCTACATATATACAATAATTATCTCTTACAAATATAATCTCCTAACATACGGACTCATGGTCCACATAGTATTCTCCGTCTTCAGCGATCACGTGGTTAAGAAAGAATGCCGCCAATTCCTCTTGAATTGCTCGCATGCGAGCTGGTGCTAGGAGTTCATCCCGCTTCCGAAACATCTAATTTGAATGAATGAAACTCAATACAAATGATGGTAATAAAATAAAATTGTGAATGTTGTTATTTACACACTTCATATTGTTCGTCAGAGTAGCCCCGCTCACAGGTCGTGTGGCGGATGGACTCGCAAACGTAGTATCCACAGAAATCATTCCCTTGTTCCTGCCACAACCACTTTACAAGAAATAGAGGTCAATCAAACTGATAAGCAAGAATGCCAAATGGTATTGATGAAACTAGCGCTTGAATCAATAGGAGATGCGCGGAACATGCTACTATAGTACTTACTTTCGGGTGTCTAAATTGCAGCTTCTTCGGGAGTCCCGGAGCTTTTTTGGTGAATTTTTTCCAAACCCTGCCAGACAAAGAAAACAATTACTTGATATATCAGGAAATGAACAAAGTTGCTTGTATGGTGGATAATGATCGATTTAACTTACTTCTCGAGCATTTGAGCCATGTCCACATAGTCCTGGGGATCTTTTCGTCTTGAGTCTAAGACGGTTACTAGTCCCTACTCAAGCTTAATCTCTAGGAGAATATAGTGGAAACTGCACACGCATGCATAACTCATCAATTACATTACTATAACCTTGACTAATATATAAGGGAAACCAAATACGCACAAGACAGTAACACTCACTTGAAGTTGTAAGGAAAGATTATTATATATTTGTTTTCATTTATTACCAACGATTGTAGCAAGTTAGCCTCGGTATCTGCAGCATGAAATTTAACCTGAGTTGCATCTATGATATTTGTGTTAATGAACCCAATATCACCGATTTGTCTTTTCTTCAATTCGACGATCTTCAATCTGCATAATATAGTGAGGATAATTATAAATACATGCAACGAAAGAACTGAGCTATATAGAGAGACTTAATGACAGAAGTAGTACTACTTACAGACAGTAGCAGGTGACCGTTGCTTTATCGAGGGCCAATTGATTGAAAAACTGAAAGAACTCCTCAAATGGAACAGGCAACAGATCAATTCCAATGAGGTCATGCTCCTTTTTAACTCTCAGATACAAAGTACTCCTCCCCCCAGACTCTCTGGAGATTTTCAAGTACCAATCATGCAATCTTCGCATCATCGTTGATATAGATCTTTCATCTTTGACGAGAGGCTTCCCGTACTCGTATCTTTGTACCTGCACCTCCATGAAATCATAATGTACATCGTCGGGCAGGTAATCTCCAAGATTGCTATAATCGGGCACCATCCTCGGATCATTAGTGATGATGTCGCTAGGCACCTTGAGAGGGGGGCATGATTGCTTCGCTTGTTCGCTGAGCTGGGCAATTTGTTTCCCAGCTCGTCGTTATTTCAGCCTTTGATCACTGACAGTACTTCCCGACCGCTCTGCTTCGGCAAATTCCTTTCCAATAATGCGCTCATAGATTCCTTTCGGCGGAGACTTGGGTGGTTTTGTCAGGGCAGCCAGAGTGCGCTTCGCTTTCACCGGATCTACCTTCTCCTTCGGAGGTGGATGTTTCTTTGCTTTCACCCCTTCAAAGAAGTTCCTCACTTCTTCTCGCACGATCTCGGCGTTCTCCTCCGGGGTCCTTTCGTATGGTAACTTCTCTGGCGTCTTCAGAGAAGGACCGAATCTGTATGTCCTCCCGCCTCTGGCTGTACTGCTAGACGCCGACAGAGCAGACGGAGCGGTTGTCTTCTTTACTTGCTTACGAGGCGGAGGAGAAGGACTACGACGCGCCGGAGCAGCCGGAGCGGCGGCAGGTCTGTTCCGCCCTTGCTGACGAGGCGGAGAAGGAGGAGGCTGGTTGCTTGGGCGCGCCGACGCATGCGGAGAAGGAGGCGGAGTGTCACCACGTGCCGGAGAAGGAGCCAGCCGAGTGCCCTGATCGTCACTCACCAGAGGAGGAGGTGGTGGAGGAGGCGGAGTGCCCTGACTCGCCGGAGGAGGAGGCGGAGGCGTCCAGTTCGGAAGGTTGATGAGCTCCTTCCGCCATAGGCATGGAGTCTTCAGAGCAGAACCCAGCCGAGTCTCCCCTTCACCGGTAGGGTGGTCAAGCTGGAGGTCCTCAAATCCCTCCATTATTTCATCCACCATCACCCTAGCATATCCTTCTGGAATCGGCCGGCAGTGAAAAGTTGCGCCGGGTTGAGTAGGAAAAACAGAGCCAACAGCCGCCTTGACCTTCATATTAATCCATTGCGTCATAAGGTGGCAATTTCGAGACTCCGTGATAGCATCCACGGGATAGCTGGCAGGAGCCGTCAAGACATGCTCCGGCTGAAGTAGCTCGGTGGAAGCCACGATGCTTCTCCGCTGAGATGGCGGGGTACCTTCGGGAGAAGCTTCAGTGGTTCGTTTGCTGCGATTTGCTTCTCGTTCCTCTATCACTTGTACCCTAGCGTGCAGCGCCTGCAGTTGGGTCTGCTCCACTTTCTTCCTCCTCTCATGGCATTTGTAACCGCTTGCGTCCGGAAACCCAGCCTTCCACGGAATGGAGCCTGGCGTGCCTCGTGTCCGTCCAGGGTGCTCAGGATTCCTGAGGGCCATTGTGAGCTCGTCGTTCTCTCTGTCTTGCTGCGCTGCTTCATATAGTGCTTAAGCCTCTTGACTGGTATTTCCATTTGCTCGTCCATCCAAATGCACTTCCCTGATACAGGGTCCAAGGTTCCGCCAGCCCCAAAGAACCAAGTCCGGCAACGGTCTGGCCAGTTAATTGTCTCTGGTTCGATCCCTTTATCAACCAGATCATTCTCAATCTTGGCCCACATAGGCCGGGCTGCGAGGTAGCGACCTGACCCCATGCGATGGTGATGCTTCTTCTTCGCAGCATTTTGCTTGTTTGTCGCCGACATCTTCTTACTCTTTTCCGATGTCTTGTGGGCCACAAATGCGGGCCAGTGATCTCTGATCTTCTCATATCTGCCCTTGAATTCTGGTGTCTCTTTATTTTCGACAAACTAATTCAGCTCTTTCTTCCACCTCCTGAATAGTTCTTCCATCTTCTTAAGAGCAAAAGACTTGATTAATTGCTCTTTAACTGGCTTCTCCGGATCATCCTCTGGCGGTAGGGTGAAATTTGACTTCAGCTTAGTCCAAAGATCATTTTTCTGCATATCATTGACATAAGACACCTCAGGGTCTTCTATAGCCGGCTTTAACCATTGCTGGATACTGATCGGGATCTTGTCCCTAACCAAAACCCCGCACTGAGCAACAAATGCACTCTTTGTCCAGAGGGGTTCAATCGGTTGGCCATCGGGCGCGATTGCTATGATCTCAAACTTTTCATCCGAGCTGAACTTTCTCTTCGGGCCTCGTCTCTTTACCGAAGTTGTGCTCGATCTGAAGGGCTAGAAAGAAGAACAAAGACTTAATTAATATGTGTACATACCAAAACAATGAATGCATCAATTAGCTAGTTACTAGAAGCTTAACTAATATATATACCTGGCCGGACTCGGTTCGGTCACCGGAGACGTCATCACGGTCTCCTTCTTGCACCGGCATTGTGTCACCGGAGCCATCCTCACGGTCTCTTTCTTGCACCAGCATAAGGTCACCGGAGCCATCATAATCATAGCCAGCTGCTTCTAGACCATCGGTGTCATTGAGAAACAACGAGTAGACGGCATCACTTCCTCGTGTGATTATGTCCCCCAACAACTCTTCTTGTACTTCGTCTCGGGCGGTGTCCATAGTTTCTTCAAATATTTACAGCATGGCAATTATTATTCAAACATGACAGATGGATATATTAGTGGCAACCGTAGAACTAATATTAATTAGTGGCCTCGACGCTGCTTCTCTAGGGTTTGGGGTGGCCTCGACGCTGCTTCTCTAGGATTTGGGATGGCCTCGACAACGCTTCAAGGATAAAAAAAGAAGAGGAAGAAGAAAAAAAAAGAGGAGAAGAAAGAATAGAGGAGTAAGAACTCCTTTATTCTTTCTTCTTTTTTTTTTCTTCTTATTCCTCTTTTTTTTTATCGGGAACAAGGGTCGTCGAGGGTCACCAAGCGGTAGAGGAAACCCTAAATAGCAAGTATCGTGGGTGTGAGATACATGTGGCCGTCGGTGTCCTTTCTTCTCCTCTTTTTTTTCTTCTTCTTCCTCTTTTTTTAATCGGGAACGAGGGTCGTCGAGGGTCAGGGTCGCCGAGCGGTAGAGGAAACCCTAAATAGAAAGTATCGTGGGTGTGAGATACATGTGGCCGTCGGTGTCGGACAGTACATCCACGTCCCACAAGTGACGCGGGTCGCCCGCATCACTTGTGGGACGTGGATGTACTGTCCGACACCGACGGCCACATGTATCTCACACCGACAATACTTCCTATTTAGGGTTTCCTTTACCGCTCGGCGACCCCGGACGACCCTCGTTCCCGATAAAAAAAAGAGGAAGAAAAAAAAAGAGGAGAATACTCCTCTATTCTTTCTTCTCCTCTCTTTTTTTCTTCTTCCTCTTCTTTTTTTATCCTCTTCTTCCTCTCATGTTTGACCCCCCCTCGTGTTGAAGTTATCGGGAGGGGGTATATCGACCCCCCCCCCCACGTGTTGAAGTTATCGGGAGGGGGTATATCGACCCCACCCCATGTGTTGAAGTTATCAAGAGTTTATATCGACACAACATACGTACATGCGGGAAAATAATATTATCGGGGAGGGGGTATATATATCGACACCCCCTCATGTTGAAGTTATCGGGAGTTTATATCGACACGACATACGTACATGGGAAAACAATATTATCGGGGAGGGGGTATATCGACCCCCCCTCGTGTTGAAGTTATCGGGAGGGGGTATATCGACCCCCCCCCCCACGTGTCGAAGAAAAAAAGAAGAAAAAAAAGAGGAGAAGAAGAAAGGAATAGAGGAGAAAAGAGAAAATAGAATATATATTTTATTTTTCTCTTCTTCTCCTCTATTCCTTTCTTCTTCTCCTCTTCTTTTTCTTATTTTTTCTTCTTCTTATTTATTTCTCCTCATCTTCCTCTCCCCTCTTCTTCTCCTTTCTTCCTCTTGTTATTTCCTTTTCCCTCTCATTCTTTTTCTTCTTCTTCCTTCTTAAAAATATATGAAGTAGTATTGCTTGTTTTTTTAAATAATGTTCAAATAGAAATTTTAGAAAAAAAGTAAAGGTTTTGCCTAATTCATTGTTCCTATGAATATGCAAACATTTTCATATTTACAATAATCAATATCACCAAAAAAATATGAACGGAAAAAATACTATTTTTCTTTTAATCTATCTTTTGCATACATATACACACATACATATACTATACATATACATATAATCAGGAAAAAACATATATGAATTTGCAAAAAAAACAGGGGGGAAGAGGGGGCGGTGCCGGCCCTGACCAAAGCGAGAGGCGACGGCGGCGCGGGGCGGCGACGGCGTCGGGGTGGCGACGCGGGGCGGCGATGGTGTAGGGGCGCGACGCGGGGAGGCGACGGCGTCGGGGCGGCACGGGGAGGTGACCGCGACGGCGCGGGGTGGCGCGCGGCGACGGAGTCGGGGCGGCGCAGGGTGGTGACGGCGTCTGGGCGGCATGGGACGGCGTCGGAGGCAGGGCGACGACGGCGACGGCGAGGCACAGAAGGGCAGCCTGGCGGCGTCGGGCGGGGAAGACGAACTGAATGGAAATTTTCACAAGTTCTAGTTATATAGACGAAGCATTGGTCCCCGTTCGTGGCACCAACCGGGACCAATGCCACCTTTAGTCCCGGTTGGTGCCACCAACCGAGACCAAAGGCCTCTTTTTAGCAGCCCAAAGGGCGGGAAGCGGCGGCCTTTGGTCCCGGTTGGGGGCACCAACCGGGACTAAAGGGGGGCATTGGTCACGGTTTATGCCACGAACCGTGACCAATGCTCCCTTTAGTCCCGGTTGGTGCCATCAACCGGGACCAAAAGCCTGCGCCTGCCAAAGCCGCGGTGCGGTGGGATGTTTAGTCCCACATTGCTAGCTGAGGAGCGGCCGCACCTGTTTATAAGCGTTGCCCCGCCCTCTCCATCGAACTCCTCAGAACTACAGGCCTTTGGGCCTAATCTCACCCCGCTATGCCTGTGGGCCTGCTGGGACTTCTGCGGGCCTGAATCCTGGCCCATGGATGGGCTTCCAGTCGTATTCAGGCCATGGTGGCCTAGTAGGTGGCATTTTTTTACTATTTGTTTTTTCATTTCTACTTAGAACTAAATACTTATAGTTTCTTAGTGATTTTTTTTCTTTTAGGTCACAAAAATTATAAACTTTCTGTTAGTGCCATTAGTTTTAAAATTTGAATAGTTTAAATTTGAATTTTTAAAAATTTGTGTGAATCACTAGTTTATGAATAACTTTACTATAAAAATCGATTTTTGTGTCATTCTTTTTCCTGCTATTTAATATTACTGTGTTTTATCATTATACTCAATTTGGTAATTTTAGTTAGTCATAACAAATATTATAGGCATTTTTTCTTTTTTGCTATTTATTTTTTCATTTCTACTTAGAACAAAATACTTATAGTTTTTTAATGATTTCTTTTTTCTTTTAGGTCACAAGAATTATAAACTTTCTACATTATTTATTTTCTTTTGTTTTTTGCTTTATTTTTTAATTCTTTTTGCTTTTAGTTTTAGAAAAATTATAAAATTTTTGTTAGTGCCATTAGTTTTCAAATTTGAAAACACTTTTTTAGTTTTTTTGTTTTCTTTTTTGCCTTTGGTCCCGGTTCAAGCCACCAACCGGGACCAACGGTGGTGGGCCAGGCGCGAGGCCCACTGGTCCCGGTTCGTCCCACCAACCGGGACCAAAAGGTCCAGATGGACCGGGACCAATGGCCAACGTGGCCCGGCCGGCCCCCTGGGCTCACGAACCGGGTCCAATGCCCCCATTGGTCCTGGTTCTGGACTGAACCGGGACTAATGGGCTGACCCGGCCTGGACCGTTGCCCCCTTTTCTACTAGTGTTAACAAGAGGATCCAACAAGAGATAATTAATGGACTATTTAGAATTTGAATTTCTCATGAGAAGACATACCACAAAGTGACTAGATAATCTTGCAATATCAATACTAGATAGTATTCCTCATGTACATACATTTATAGGATTGTGAGGTGCACAAAGCACATCACTCACCACAATGGAATATTCCATTAATCTCTCACAAGAGCCAACTAAGATACAAACAAGAAGCATAAAGGCTCAACGTACGACACACATGTACATGATGTGCAAACCAATATACACATACTTGATTGCTTAAGATAATCAAGTTGGAAGCACAACATATACAAACACATGCAAGGAACAAAACCAAACATGTAAAGGGGCAAGTAACTTTCAATGTAAACAATTTAAGCACGAGTTACCGCAAGGAGGAACATTGGATATAAGATAGAAACATGATAATCTGAATGACTTGGCTTGAGATGATATGAATAATGAAAATCCCCTTAATTATTCATAATGTCACTACTGCAGGATGCTGCTAACGCGACACTACGATGAGAGACCCTTCGACGAAACCGTGTGTGATTCCATAATTGCAAACGGTGGTGTAAAAAACGTCAAAAAGGTGCAAAACGTTTGCGATGGAGGATGCATCAAATACGGTTCAGATTTAAGTTGCATGTGCGATGCGGGGTATACGGTTCAGTCCACTTAACTGTTTGCGATGAGGAGGAACAAAAGAAACGGGCAGCCAGATGAAGGTGTGTGCGATATACAGCATACGTTTCACACGGACGAACTGTTTGTGATTAGGCATAACAGAACAAACGGTCAGCCAGATTCAAGGTGTGTGCCATATACGGCATGTGGTTCACACCGATGAACTATTTGTGTTGAGACAAGAGAACAGAAACGGTTTAATATAACAAGATGTGTGTGATACGCGGCAAACAGGTATGTAATTAGAAATGTGTGCCAAGACCAATAATAACACAGATGGTTGCTGCTAATAAGACGTGTGTGTTGTGCGATGGAATTGCATACAGAACAACAACATTATATACACACTTATAAGGACATGGTTGCATAACCAAATTAAACAACCACTTACATAGGTGGCTACTACAACCATGGCATTTGCACACACCAAAGTAAACTATTACATGCATAATTACATAGGTGGCTACTACACACATGACATTTCCACACACCAATAAAGTAAACTATATATTACATGCATGATTAACTAGCATAAGCGATCATCTGATCGTCATTTACTTCTTGTGACACTTGCTCTGCTTGTGGCTCGATCCAGACTCGTCGATTTGGGTAACGAGGCACTTTCTCATGTCAATGATCCGCCTATGCATCTCGTAGCATGTGTACACGCTCTTGGTCATGAACCTGAGGTGAGGTTCATCCAGTTGCCGCATCCAGTCCTTGTGCCAGGATACGGGACTTGTTCTTTGGGAATCCTGCTTCATCTTTTGGTAGTAGGGGTCGATGATGGCCGAGGAGAGCTCGACCAGGGAGTCCTGCTTCGTGCTGCCCCGGACCATATAGTGGTCACGTATTTCGACAAGGTTCTTGCAGGCCAAACCTGTAACACTGAGTGCTTTTACATCGTCTTTGGTTTCCACCGTGGCGAACTTATAGTCGGGGCTATTGACAAACCTATTGAAATGGTCGCAAGGCTCTGTGGCCATGCAGTAGTGGTAGATGAGGACATGATGGCGCACACACAACTGGGCGACGGCAACCTTCTGATCTATGCCGGGATGACCGGCGGTGTACCGGAGGTCGATGCCGACCACCTTGCACTTGTCTCGAGCAAGCAACTGCTCAACGCTGTTGATGTAGTCGTCCACCACGGCCGGGTTGATGGTGTACACCACCGAGAGATCCGTCTCCCTCGTGTGGGTATCCACTCTATGCTCACCGAACTCCATTGGAGCGCCGCCGGACATCCCCTCTCTATGTGTCATCGTGTGTGTGCTTGTTGTGTTGTGGGGCGCAATTGAAAGGTTGAAGAGACTAAGGTTATAATGGCCGCAGGGGTTAAAGGGGAAGCCGGACGGCCAGGAATATCGGCAGGCCTTGATGGCAGTTCTAATTTGCAGCGTATAACAACATCGTGCCGCACGTAACTGCATCGCGTGGCAACGCGCGCGGCGCAACCGCATGCATATGGGGCCCCGACGTGATCATGCGCACGCCCAACCGCTGGCAGAGCGCGCGCGGAGGGACGCGAGCAGAATGCTCCGCGGTCGCCTCAACGGCGAGCAACCATATAGCAGTTGAACATGTAAGGAAAAGTTGTCCACAAGCCGAGCGCGCCAACAGACGCGAGTAGAGCGTGCCAACAGACGCGAGCAGAGCGTGCCGCGGCGCCTAACGGCGAGCACAGCGTGCTCCGGCGCCTAATGGCGGGATAGACCTTCATTCAAGCCAATCAACATGTGTTCAAAAAACAAAAATTATCAAAAAGTAACGAGATAGACACTGGCAGCACAACTTATAAATTGACGGGTGTAGTACTAGTTACAGTGATGCATATAATTAGGCAAGAAGAAAGATGCATCCATCAACGTACGACCTCCTCCTCCTCAACTCAGTGCGCCGGGCCACCGACCGGCAGCTAAGGAGCGGCGGCTTTTGTGGCGAGGTCAAGGTGCTTCTCAACAATGGCATCCAAGGATTCCAGCCGGTTGAAGAAGGCCAACGTCTTAGCGTCCTCACTGGCCTTGTAGATACCTATGTAAATGATTCGCTCATATACATGGATGTGTAGGTCGACGGCTTCTTGCAGGGCGAGGCTTCTCGCAGCGAGCACGACCTCCAGATGGACATTCTTCATGGCGTCGGCGGGCAGTCGCAGGGCCACCAATGCTGGAAAGAGGTTCTGACCATGGAGGCCAATTAGGGTGGCAGGCAATGAGGAGCCCGGGCGCGCGGGCTGGAAGAGTACGGTGATGTCATCTGCGAGCTTCTTGATGATGGTGAACCTGTTGGTGGTGCGAACAATCATCTGGTCGTACTGAGAGTCGTAGCTGGCGTCGACGGCGACCATCCACCAGCCGGTCGTCAACACCGTGTGGATACGAGCCACAGTGACATGCCGTAGGCCGGCATTGTGGACCATCTGGCACAGCCGCTGGCCGCTCGCACGCATCGCCGCCATGAGACTGGAGTTAGCACGTTTGCGCTTATTAGTGTAGCTACTTAGGCAAATACTTACGTGCGTACGATGTGGTAGATGCATTGGAATGGAGGGGCGCCTTAATTTATATGAGTGCAAATTGCGCTCCATTCACATCATGCTGCCTCTTTTCCCGGTCGTCCTCCCATTACTTCCCTCATGCATTCACACGATGCTAATTGAAGGAGGATGCATTCAACATTTCGATAACCACTAGCATCTCCCTCGTCTGCATTAAATCCCTATCTGGAACTGCGGCGCCCGCTATTAAATCGAATAGTACTGCGTCGCCCACTGCACGCCCATCTGAACACGCCTCCTCGCCTCCATCTATGATTAATTACTGAATTTTAGTTGCAAGAATTAGATACTGCTAGTGATTTTTAGCTTCATATTTTGAAAAATCGCAATGTTACAAGGTTGGCAAATGGCAATGTTACTAGATCAACAAATGTCAATCTTTCTAGTTTGACAAATGGCAACATACCCAATATGACAGATGCAAATCGCACCAAATTGTTTGTATGTGGTTCACACGGGTCATCCAAAAGAACCGTTTGTGATCAAGAGCTATTAAAACCTATAGCCATTAAAACCAAGACACATGGCGTCACGTGAATGGTTTACCGAATGGACACGGTTTGAATTATACAAATGTTTGAGATATTAAAGTGGCAACTATTTTTTTCAAAATGCCTTTGTTGGCTGTCATTATTCGAGTGCACCTTCTCTCAAAATGGACACGAAAAATACCACAACATGTCAGGTGCCCTTCCATTATAGCATTTCAAGTTTCATGAATTTCAGACGAGTTTTATACTTACTAGAATTAAAAAACAGATATCTCAATGTTTTGCCGGCAATCGATGGTGCCCTAGTGTTTGAAATTCATTCCCATTTCTTCCATGGGACCTAAGCATGCACCCAAGGAGAAATATTTGTTTTTTCAACCAATTTATATGCACTGGAGCATGCACATGTAGTTCAAATTTGAATTATGCACATAAATGCATTGAAAACTCAGTTAATGCATAAAATGTCCAAATGAACCCCAAAAAATCACAAAAATTCACGCAACACTCCTGTTGCTCTATGTTGACACGAGAAAAAAATTTAAAAGCAATAAGAGGCAATGGATATCGTTTCTTCCCTAAAGGTGAGACGTTCCCTACCGAAAATCATCATGCTTGTTGTGAGAAGCTCCGGTTTGTGAGAAGCGTATACCCAAACCTGCCCCAAATGGGACAAAAATTTTACCACGGCACGTTGATGCCGCTCCATGATAGCATGTCAAGTTTCATGAATTTCATACGAGTTTTGGATTTACTAGAATTTTAAAACCAAGCATCTCAATGTTTTTCCGTTAATAAATGGTGCCCTAGTGTTTGAAATTCATTCTCATTTCTTGCATGGGACCTAAGCATGCACCCAAGGAGAATTCATGAGCATGGGCTGGATGAAATAAATATTGATAACAGGAGGTTTACCTGGTCGGACAAGCGCATAGCTCCAACCTTGGTTCCCCTAGACAGAGTTCTTACCAATTCGAATGGAAACTAACTTTTGTACAAACAACTGCCACTGTTGTTACAGTGACCACATCTGCGACCATGCGCAATTTTAGTTGAATCCAATAAGGAAAGAAGGGTCCTCTCTTCTCTAGAAATCACTTTCAGGCTCTCAGCGGGTTCGCTGCATAGAGAGCTCATCAACTTAGGTGATGGATTCCCCATTTTTCTTCATGCAGCAGCCAGTTCTCAGGCAAGGAGGAAAAAGATCCAGATTCTGATCAGTGATGGGGTGGAGCATTACAACATCAAAGAGAAGCTAGTAAAAGTTGCTATGTGCCTATTCTACAACTTCGGGAGCTTACTGATCTTAGTAGGTCATCTGAACCTTTCACCTGGGCTAAAATCGATTCTCCGCTATCAATTCATCTCCAACTAATAGGAGCCCAGGACCAGATGGGTACACAAATGAGTTCTATAAAATTTTCAAGGAGATGTTCAACAATGATCTGCTCTATTTTTTCCAAGAATTCTTCAATAATAATGTTGATCTGACCGGAATTAATACAAGTTTTCATCATGCCCCTGCCCAAGAAAGAAGTGTCTATGGAAATCAAAGCAAATACTCAGCATTTTCTCGGACTGCTCAAAGGGGCAAGCTAGTATGATGAAATGCATACTCAGCATTTTCTTGGAAGCAATAGCACCTTTGTGCTATAAATATGAGTCATGAAGATATCGCAGAGGCTGCCGCCATTTCGGGATGCCCTGTCTCAAACTTCCATTGCACTTACCTAGGGTTGCCTTTGTCTCTGAACAAATTACTACATGGCTTCTCATGCCTGTTATCCAAAAGGTGGATAAAAGATTATATGTCTGCATATGCACTTTTCTATCCTTGGGGGGGGGGCTCATTCTGATCAATTCAACGCTGTGCTTGCTGCCACCCCAAGTTATTACATGCCCTGTTTCATGTGGCCGTCCGAATCAATTCCCAGTCTAGTTTAGAAAATTTATTTCTTATTTCAATATTCAGCAAAGTGATAGACTAACAGTCCTATGAATGTCTGCAATTTGTAAACAACGATAATAATGGCTTCATTTTGTCAACATTTGTCCATAAAGTACATAAGGATGTCTTTCCACGGTCTCATGACATTTGATACCAACACCCCCAGGATTCAAATCGACAACATGTTTGCTGAGTAATGCTTGATTTTCATTGCAGTGACAATGTAATAGCATCCGCCGCAATTAGGATGGTGTTGTTGCAGCTAGTGTTTTGTCAAGTTGTAGTCTACCAAAATGTGATGCCTAGTTGTCTAATGCAATTTTTTTTCTTTTGAAACAGATGCCAAAGACTTGCCTCCTTCATTAATTAAGGAGAAGAGTTTTAGAGTACAGCATATCGGCTCCACAACATAGCCCATCTGAAAAGAATGCAACAATGAACTACTATCATAGAAACTTAATTGTTTACTATGTGGGTCTGGCCAATGGTGTCTTGCTTCCATTTATTTGTACACTTGGAGCTTCAGAGCCCTGAATATATTCTCATTTAACATAGAGGATATTTAGCGTCCAACAGAGAACATGAACAAAATAGATGCTTATATATGTCTCAAAGAAAGAGTTAAAATTACAGTGGTTGTTCTGTCTAATGAGAAATTCTTCATATTTTCATGCAGGGTCATCTTTGACATACTCCAATGTCAGCTTTTGATGGATAAACCTTACAGATGTTGCCCTGGCACATATCCTCGCATACAAAGTTTGTTCTGCAAACGGAAGATATTGCATGGTTGAAAGAGTTTCTCACAACTCGGGGATTGTCAATATCATACTCCCTCTGTCCCAAAATAAGTGTCGCAACTTTGTACTAACTGTAGTACAAAGTTGTACTAAGTTTGAGACACTTATTTTGGAACGGAGGGAGTACATGAAATGCATCCCGACTTTCCAGTGCCAGACAAGAAAGTTTTTTTTGAAAAGGGCCAGACAAGCAAAGTCAACATTCTTTGCGAGCGTTTTCTCAAGTGAAATCCCTTGGAATCAAATCAAGAACAGCAGTGTTGGATATTACGTACTTCACTTATTTCTAAGTTTGGTTCTTGTTGAGGCTTCAGGTTCAGGGACTGGGACATAATAAATGTTATATTCTCTTGTCATGTCTCAACACTATAGAGAGCGCTTAGGCTGTTCATTTGCACCATATGGCGATAGGGCTAGTTATTTTCATTTTTTTCTCCAGGTGTGCAGCTCATTCTGATCAATTCAATGCTGTGCTTGCTGCCATCCCAATTTATTACATGCCCTATTTCATGTGGCCGTCCGAATCAATTCCCGGTCTAGTCTAGAAAATTTATTTGTTATTTCAATATTCAGCGAAGTGATAGACCAACAGTCCTATGAATGTCTGCAATTTGTAAACAACGATAATAATGGCTTCATTTTGTCAACATTCGTCCATAAAGTACATAAGACTGTCTTTCAACGTTCTCATGACATTTGATACCAACACCCCCAGGATTCAAATCGGCAACATGTTTGCTGAGTAATGCTTGATTTTCATTGCAGTGACAATGTAATATCATCCACCGCAATTAGGATGGTATTGTTGCAGCTAGTGTTTGTCAAGTTGTAGTCTACCAAAATGTGATGCCTAGTTGTCTAATGCAATTTTTTTTCTTTTGAAACAGATGCCAAAGACTTGCCTCCTTCATTAATTAAGGAGAAGAGTTTTAGAGTACAGCATATCGGCTCCACAACATAGCCCATCTGAAAAGAATGTAACAACGAACTACTATCACAGAAACTTAATTGTTTACTATGTGGGTCTGGCCAATGGTGTCTTGCTTCCATTTATTTCTACACTTGGAGCTTCAGAGCCCTGAATATATTCTCATTTAACATAGAGGATATTTAGCATCCAACAGAGAACATGAACAAAATAGATGCTTATATATGTCTCAAAGAAAGAGTTAAAATTACAGTGGTTGTTCTGTCTAATGAGAAATTCTTCATATTTTCATGCAGGGTCATCTTTGACATACTCCAATGTCAGCTTTTGATGCGTAAACCTTACAGATGTTGCCCTGGCACATATCCTCGCATACAAAGTTTGTTCAGCAAATGAAAGATATTTCATGGTTGAAAGAGTTTCTCACAACTTGGGGATTGTCAATATCATACTCCCTCTGTCCCAAAATAAGTGTCGCAACTTTGAACTAACTATAGTACAAAGTTGAACTAAGTTTGAGACACTTATTTTGGAAAGGAGGGAGTACATGAAATGCATCCTGACTTTCCAGTGCCAGACAAGAATTTTTTTTTGAAAAGGGCCAGAAAAGCAATATCAACATTCTTTGCGAGCGTTTTTTCAAGTGAAATCCCTTGGAATCAAGTCAAGAACAGCTGTGTTAGATATTACGTACTTCACTCATTTCTTAGTTTGGTTCTTGTTGAGGCTTCACGTTCAGGGACTGGGATATAATAAATGTTATATTCTCATGTCATGTCTCAACACTATAGAGAGCGCTTAGGCTATTCATTTGCACCATATGGCGACAGGGCTAGTTATTTTCATTTTTTCTCCAGGTGTGCAGCTCATTCTGATCAATTCAACGCTGTGCTTGCTGCCATCCCAAGTTATTACATGCCCTGTTTCATGTGGCCGTCCGAATCAATTCCAAGTCTAGTCTGGAAAATTTATTTGTTATTTCAATATTCAGCGAAGTGATAGACCAACAGTCCTATGAATGTCTGCAATTTGTAAAAACAAGAATAATGGCTTCATTTTGTTAACATTTGTCCATAAAGTACATAAGTCCGTCTTTCAACGTTCTCATGACATTTGATACCAACACCCCCGGGATTCAAATCGGCAACATGTTTGCTGAATAATGCTTGATTTTCATTGCAGTGACAATGTAATAGCATCCGCCGCAATTAGGATGGTGTTGTTGCAGCTAGTGTTTTGCCAAGTTGTAGTCTACCAAAATGTGATGCCTAGTTCTCTAATGCAATTTTTTTTCTTTTGAAACAGATGCCAAAGACTTGCCTCCTTCATTAATTAAGGAGAAGAGTTTTAGAGTACAGTATATCGGCTCCACAACATAGCCCATCTGAAAAGAAAGCAACAACGAACTACTATCACAGAAACTTAATTGTTTACTATGTGGGTCCGGCCAATGGTGTCTTGCTTCCATTTATTTGTACACTTGGAGCTTCAGAGCCCTGAATATATTCTCAATTACCAGAGAGGATATTTAGCGTCCAACAGAGAACATGAACAAATAGATGCTTAGATATGTCTCAAAGAAAGAGTTAAAATTACAATGGTTGTTCTGTCTAATGAGAAATTATTCATATTTTCATGCAGGGTCATCTTTGACATACTCCAATGTCAACTTTTGATGGATAAACCTTACAGATGTTGCCCTGGCACATATCCTCGCATACAAAGTTTGTTCAGCAAACGGAAGATATTGCATGGTTGAAAGAGTTTCTCACAACTCGGGGATTGTCAATATCATACTCCCTCTGTCCCAAAATAAGTGTCGCAACTTTGTACTAACTGTAGTACAAAGTTGTACTAAGTTTGAGACACTTATTTTGGAACGGAGGGAGTACATGAAATGCATCCCGACTTTCCAGTGCCAGACAAGAAAGTTTTTTTAAGGGCCAGACAAGCAAAGTCAACATTATTTGCGAGCATTTTCTCAAGTGAAATTCCTTGGAATCAAATCAAGAACAACAGTGTTGGATATTACGTACTTCACTTATTTCTTAGTTTGGTTCTTGTTGAGGCTTCAGGTTCAGGGACTGGGACATAATAAATGTTATATTCTCATGTCATGTCTCAACACTATAGAGAGCGCTTAGGCTGTTCATTTGCACCATATGGCGACAGGGCTAGTTATTTTCATTTTTTCTCCAGGTGTGCAGCTCATTCTGATCAATTCAATGCTGTGCTTGCTGCCACCCCAAGTTATTACATGCCCTGTTTCATGTGGTCCTCCGAATCAATTCCCAGTCTAGTCTGGAAAATTTATTTGTTATTTCAATATTCAGCAAAGTGATAGACCAACAGTCCTATGAATGTCTGCAATTTGTAAACCACGAGAATAATGGCTTCATTTTGTCAACATTTGTCCATAAAGTACATAAGGCTGTCTTTCAATGTTCTCATGACATTTGATACCAACACCCCCAGGATTCAAATCGGCAACATGTTTGCTGAGTAATGCTTGATTTTCATTGTAGTGACAATGTAATAGCATCCGCCGCAATTAGGGTGGTGTTGTTGCAGCTAGTTTTTTGTCAAGTTGTAGTATACCAAAATGTGATGCCTAGTTGTCTAATGCAATTTTTTTTTCTTTTGAAACAGATGCCAAAGACTTGCCTCCTTCATTAATTAAGGAGAAGAGTTTTAGAGTACAGCATATCGGCTGCACAACATAGCCCATCTGAAAAGAAACCAACAACGAACTATTATCACAGAAACTTAATTGTTTACTATGTGGGTCTGGCCAATGGTGTCTTGCTTCCATTTATTTGTACACTTGGAGCTTCAGAGCCCTGAATATATTCTCATTTACCAGAGAGGATATTTAGCGTCCAACAGAGAACATGAACCAAATTGATGCTTATATATGTCTCAAAGAAAGAGTTAAAATTACAGTGGTTGTTCTGTCTAATGAGAAATTCTTCATATTTTCATGCAGGGTCATCTTTGACATACTCCAATGTCAAGCTTTTGATGGATAAACCTTACAGATGTTGCCCTGGCACATATCCTCGCATACAAAGTGTGTTCCGCAAACGGAAGATATTGCATGGTTGAAAGAGTTTCTCACAACTCGGGGATTGTCAATATCATACTCCCTCTGTCCCAAAATAAGTGTCGCAACTTTGTACTACCTGTAGTACAAAGTTGTACTAAGTTTGAGACACTTATTTTGGAACGGAGGGAGTACATGAAATGCATCCCGACTTTCCAGTGCCAGACAAGAAAGTTTTTTTTAAAAGGGCCAGACAAGCAAAGTCAACATTCTTTGCGAGCGTTTTCTCAAGTGAAATCCCTTGGAATCAAATCAAGAACAGCTGTGTTGGATATTACGTACTTCACTTATTTCTTAGTTTGGTTCTTGTTGAGGCTTCAGGTTCAGGGACTGGGACATAATAAATGTTAAATTCTCATGTCATGTCTCAACACTATAGAGAGCGCCTAGGCTGTTCATTTGCACCATATGGCGACAGGGCTAGTTATTTTCATTTTTTCTCCAGGTGTGCAGCTCATTATGATCAATTCAACGTTGTGCTTGCTGCCATCCCAAGTTATTACATGCCTTGTTTCATGCGGCCGTCCGAATCTATTCCCAGTCTAGTTTGGAATTTTTTTTGTTATTTCAATATTCAGGGAAGTGATAGACCAACAGTCCTATGAATGTCTGCAATTTGTAAACAACGAGAATAATGGCTTCATTTTGTCAATATTTGTCCATAAAGTACATAAGGCTGTCTTTCAACGTTCTCATGACATTTGATACCAACACCCCCAGGACTCAAATCGGCAACATGTTTGCTGAGTAATGCTTGATTTTCATTGCAGTGACAATGTATAGCATCTGCCGCAATTAGGATGGTGTTGTTGCAGCTAGTGTTTTGTCAAGTTGTAGTCTACCAAAATGTGATGCCTAGTTGTCTAATTCAATTTTTTTTCTTTTGAAACAGATGCTAAAGACTTGCCTCCTTCATTAATTAAGGAGAAGAGTTTTAGAGTACAGCATATCAGCTCCACATCATAGCCCATCTGAAAAGAAAGCAACAACAAACTACTATCACAGAAACTTAATTGTTTACTATGTGGGTCTGGCCAATGGTGTCTTGCTTCTGTTTTTTGTACACTTGGAGCTTCAGGGCCCTGAATATATTCTCATTTACCAGAGAGGATATTTAGCGTCCAACAGAGAACATGAACAAAATAGATGCTTATATATGTATCAAAGAAAGAGTTAAAATTACAGTGGTTGTTCTGTCTAATGAGAAATTCTTCATATTTTCATGCAGGGTCATCTTTGACATACTCCAACGTCAGCTTTTGATGGATAAACCTTACAGATGTTGCCCTGGCACATATCCTCGCATACAAAGTTTGTTCAGCAAACGGAAGATATTGCATGGTTGAATGAGTTTCTCACAACTCGGGGATTGTCAATATCATACTCCCTCTGTCCCCAAATAAGTGTCGCAACTTTGTACTAACTGTAGTACAAAGTTATACTAAGTTTGAGACACTTATTTTTGGAACGGACGGAGTACATGAAATGCATCCCGACTTTCCAGCGCCAGACAAGAAAGTTTTTTTTTTGAAAAGGGCCAGACAAGCAAAGTCAACATTCTTTGCGAGCGTTTTCTCAAGTGAAATCCCTTGGAATCAAATCAAGAACAGCTGTGTTGGATATTACGTACTTCACTTATTTCTTAGTTTGGTTCTTGTTGAGGCTTCAGGTTCAGGGACTGGGCCATAATAAATATTATATTCTCATGTCATTTCTCAGCACTATAGAGAGCGCTTAGGCTGTTCATTTGCACCATATGGCGACAGGGCTAGTTATTTTCATTTTTTCTCCAGGTGTGCAACTCATTCTGATCAATTCAACGCTGTGCTTGCTGCCATCCCAAGTTATTACATGCCCTGTTTCACGTGGCCGTCCGAATCAATTCCCAGTCTAGTCTGGAAAATTTATTTGTTATTTCAATATTCAGGGAAGTGATAGACCAACAGTCCTATGAATGTCTGCAATTTGTAAACAACGAGAATAATGGCTTCATTTTGTCAACATTTGTCCATAAAGTACATAAGACTATCTTTCAACGTTCTCATGACATTTGATACCAACACCCCCAGGATTCAAATCGGCAACATGTTTGCTGAGTAATGCTTGATTTTCATTGCAGTGACAATGTATAGCATCCGCCGCAATTAGGATGGCGTTGTTGCAGCTAGTGTTTGGTCAAGTTGTAGTCTACCAAAAAGTGATGCCTAGTTGTCTAATTCAATTTTTTTCTTTTGAAACAGATGCCAAAGACTTGCCTCCTTCATTAATTAAGGAGAAGAGTTTTAGAGTACAGCATATCGGCTCCACAACATAGCCCATCTGAAAAGAATGCAACAACGAACTACTATCACAGAAACTTAATTGTTTACTATGTGGGTCTGGCCAATGGTGTCTTGCTTCCATTTATTTGTACACTTGGAGCTTCAGAGCCCTGAATATATTCTCATTTAACACAGAGGATATTTAGCGTACAATAGAGAACATGAACAAAATAGATGCTTATATATGTCTCAAAGAAAGAGTTAAAATTATAGTGGTTGTTCTGTCTAATGAGAAATTTTCATATTTTCATGCAGGGTCATCTTTGACATACTCCAATGTCAGCTTTTGATGGATAAACCTTACAGATGTTGCCCTGGCACATATCCTCGCATACAAAGTTTGTTCAGCAAACGGAAGATATTGCATGGTTGAAAGAGTTTCTCACAACTCAGGGATTGTCAATATCATACTCCCTCTGTCCCAAAATAAGTGTCGCAACTTGGAACTAACTGTAGTACAAAGTTGTACTAAGTTTGAGACACTTATTTTGGAACGGAGGGAGTACATGAAATGCATCCCGACTTTCCAGTGCCAGACAAGAAAGTTTTTTTTAAAAGGGCCAGACAAGCAAAGTCAACATTCTTTGCGAGCGTTTTCTCAAGTGAAATCCCTTGGAATCAAATCAAGAACAGCAGTGTTGGATATTACGTACTTCACTTATTTCTTAGTTTGGTTCTTGTTGAGGCTTCAGGTTCAGGGACTGGGACATAATAAATGTTATATTCTCATGTCATGTCTCAACACTATAGAGAGCGCTTAGGCTGTTCATTTGCACCATATGGCGACAGGGCTAGTTATTTTCATTTTTTCTCTAGGTGTGCAGCTCATTATGATCAATTCAACGTTGTGCTTGCTGCCATCCCAAGTTATTACATGCCCTGTTTCGTGTGGCCATCCGAATCAATTCCCAGTCTAGTCTGGAAAATTTATTTGTTATTTCAATATTCAGCGAAGTGATAGACCAACAATCCTATGAATGTCTGCAATTTGTAAACAACGAGAATAATGGCTTCATTTTGTCAACATTTGTCCATAATGTACATAAGACTGTCTTTCAACGATCTCATGACATTTGATACCAACACCCCCAGGATTCAAATCGGCAACATGTTTGCTGAGTAATGCTTGATTTTCATTGCAGTGACAATGTATAGCATCCGCCGCAATTAGGATGGTGTTGTTGCAGCTAGTGTTTTGTCAAATTGTAGTCTACCAAAATGTGATGCCTAGTTGTCTGATTCAATTTTTTTTTCTTTTGAAACAGATGCTAAAGACATGCCTCCTTCATTAATTAGGGAGAAGAGTTTTAGAGTACAGCATATCGGCTCCACAACCTAGCCCATCTGAAAAGAAAGCAACAACGAACTACTATCACAGAAACTTAATTGTTTACTATGTGGGTCGGGCCAATGGTGTCTTGCTTCCATTTTTTGTACACTTGGAGCTTCAGAGCCCTGAATATATTCTCATTTAACACAGAGGATATTTAGCGTCCAATAGAGAACATGAACAAAATAGATGCTTATATATGTCTCAAAGAAAGAGTTAAAATTACAGTGGTTGTTCTGTCTAATGAGAAATTCTTCATATTTTCATGCAGGGTCATTTTTGACATACTCCAATGTCAGCTTTTGATGGATAAACCTTACAGATGTTGCCCTGGCACATATCCTCGCATACAAAGTTTGTTCAGCAAACGGAAGATATTGCATGATTGAATGAGTTTCTCACAACTCGGGGATTGTCAATATCATACTCCCTCTGTCCCCAAATAAGTGTCGCAACTTTGTACTAACTGTAGTACAAAGTTGTACTAAGTTTGAGACACTTATTTTGGAACGGAGGGAGTACATGAAATGCATCCCGACTTTCCAGTGCCAGACAAGAAAGTTTTTTTTTTGAAAAGGGTCAGACAAGCAAAGTCAACATTCTTTGCGAGCGTTTTCTCAAGTGAAATCCCTTGGAATCAAATCAAGAACAGCTGTGTTGGATATTACGTACTTCACTTATTTCTTAGTTTGGTTCTTGTTGAGGCTTCAGGTTCAGGGACTGGGACATAATAAATGTTATATTCTCATGTCATGTCTCAACACTATAGAGAGCGCTTAGGCTGTTCATTTGCACCATATGGCGACAGGGCTAGTTATTTTCATTTTTTCTCCAGGTGTGCAACTCATTCTGATCAATTCAACACTGTGCTTGCTGCCATCCCAAGTTATTACATGCCCTGTTTCATGTGGCCGTCCGAATCAATTCCCAGTCTAGTCTGGAAAATTTATTTGTTATTTCAATATTCAGGGAAGTGATAGACCAACAGTCCTATGAATGTCTGCAATTTGTAAACAACGAGAATAATGGTTTCATTTTGTCAACATTTGTCCATAAAGTACATAAGACTGTCTTTCAACGTTCTCATGACATTTGATACCAACACCCCCAGGATTCAAATCGGCAACATGTTTGCTGAGTAATGCTTGATTTTCATTGCAGTGACAATGTATAGCATCCGCCGCAATTAGGATGGTGTTGTTGCAGCTAGTGTTTTGTCAAGTTGTAGTCTACCAAAATGTGATGCCTAGTTGTCTAATGCAATTTTTTTCTTTTGAAACAGATGCCAAAGACTTGCCTCCTTCATTAACTAAGGAGAAGAGTTTTAGAGTACGGCATATCGGCTCCACAACATAGCCCATCTGAAAAGAATGCAACAGCGAACTACTATCACAGAAACTTAATTGTTTACTATGTGGGTTTGGCCAATGGTGTCTTGCTTCCATTTATTTGTACACTTGGAGCTTCAGAGCCCTGAATATATACTCATTTAACATAGAGGATATTTAGCGTACAACAGAGAACATGAACAAAATAGATGCTTATATATGTCTCAAAGAAAGAGTTAAAATTACAGTGGTTGTTCTGTCTAATGAGAAAATCTTCATATTTTCATGCAGGGTCATCTTTGACATACTCCAATGTCAGCTTTTGATGGATAAACCTTACAGATGTTGCCCTGGCACATATCCTCGCATACAAAGTTTGTTCAGCAAATGGAAGATATTGCATGGTTGAAAGAGTTTCTCACAACTCGGGGATTGTCAATATCATACTCTCTCTGTCCCAAAATAAGTGTCGCAACTTTGTACTAACTGTAGTACAAAGTTGTACTAAGTTTGAGACACTTATTTTGGAACGGAGGGAGTACATGAAATGCATCCCGACTTTCCAGTGCCAAACAAGAAAGTTTTTTTAAAGGGCCAGACAAGCAAAGTCAACATTCTTTGCGAGCGTTTTCTCAAGTGAAATCCCTTGGAATCAAATTAAGAACAATTGTGTTGGATATTACGTACTTCACATATTTCTTAGTTTGGTTCTTGATGAGGCTTCAGGTTCAGGGAATGGGACATAATAAATGTTATATTCTCATGTCATGTCTCAACACTATAGAGAGCGCTTAGGCTGTTCATTTGCACCATATGGCGACAGGGCTAGCTATTTTCATTTTTTCTCCAGGTGTGCAGCTCATTCTGATCAATTCAACGATGTGCTTGCTTCCATCCCAAGTTATTACATGCCCTCTTTCATGTGGCCGTCCGAATCAATTCCCAGTCTAGTATGGAAAATTTATTTGTTATTTCAATATTCAGCGAAGTGATAGACCAACAATCCTATGAATGTCTGCAATTTGTAAACAACGAGAATAATGACTTCATTTTGTCAACATTTGTCCATAAAGTACATAAGGCTGCCTTTCAACGTTCTCATGACATTTGATACCAACACCCCCAGGATTCAAATCGGCAACATGTTTGCTGAGTAATGCTTGATTTTCATTGCAGTGAAAATGTATAGCATCCACTGCAATTAGGATGGTGTTGTTGCAGCTAGTGTTTTATCAAGTTGTAGTCTACCAAAATGTGATGCCTAGTTGTCTAATTCAATCTTTTTTCTTTTGAAACGGATGCCTAAGACTTGCCTCCTTCATTAATTAAGGAGAAGAGTTTTAGAGTACAGCATATCGGCTCCACAACATAGCCCATATGAAAAGAAAGCAACAACGAACTACTATCACAGAAACTTAATTGTTTACTATGTGGGTCTGGCCAATGGTGTCTTGCTTCCATTTTTTTTGTACACTTGGAGCTTCAGAGCCCTGAATATATTCTAATTTACCAGAGAGGATATTTAGCGTCCAACAGAGAACATGAACAAAATAGATGCTTATATATGTCTCAAAGAAAGAGTTAAAATTAAAGTGGTTGTTCTATCTAATGAGAAATTCTTCATATTTTCAGGCAGGGTCATCTTTGACATACTTCAATGTCAGCTTTTGATGGCTAAACCTTACAGATGTTGCCCTGGCACATATCCTCGCATACAAAGTTTGTTCAGCAAACGGAAGATATTGCATGGTTGAAAGAGTTTCTCACAACTCGGGGATTGTCAATATCATACTCCCTCTGTCCCAAAATAAGTGATGCAACTTTGTACTAACTGTAGTACAAAGTTGTACTAAGTTTGAGACACTTATTTTGGAACGGAGGGAGTATATGAAATGCATCCCGACTTTCCAGTGCCAGACAAGAAAGTTTTTTTTAAAAGGGCCAGACAAGCAAAGTCAACATTCTTTGCGAGCATTTTCTCAAGTGAAATCCCTTGGAATCAAATCAAGAACAATAGTGTTGGATATGACGTACTTCACTTATTTCTTAGTTTGGTTCTTGTTGAGGCTTTAGATTCAGGGACTGGGACATAATAAATGTTATATTCCCATGTCATGTCTCAACACTATAGTGAGCACTTAGGCTGTTCATTTGCACCATATGGCGACAGGGCTAGTTATTTTCATTTTTTCTCCGGGTGTGCAGCTCATTCTGACCAATTCAACGGTGTGCTTGCTGCCATTCCAAGTTATTACATGCCCTGTTTCATGTGGCCGTCCGAATCAATTCCCAGTCTAGTCTTGAAAATTTATTTGTTATTTCAATATTCAGCGAAGTGATAGACCAACAGTCCTATGAATGTCTGCAATTTGTAAACAACGAGAATAATGGCTTCATTTTGTCAACATTTGTCCATAATGTACATAAGGCTGTCTTTCAACGTTCTCATGACATTTGATACCAACACCCCCAGGATTCAAGTCGGCAACATGTTTGCTGGGTAATGCTTGATTTTCATTGCAGTGACAATGTAATATCATCCGCCGCAATTAGGATGGTGTTGTTGTAGCAAGTGTTTTGTCAAGTTGTAGTCTACCAAAATGTGATGCCTAGTTGTCTAATGCAATTTTTTTTCTTTTGAAACAGATGCCAAAGACTTGCCTCCTTCATTAATTAAGGAGAAGAGTTTTAGAGTACAGCATATCGGCTCCACAACATAGCCCATCTGAAAAGAAAGCAACAACGAACTACTATCACAGAAACTTAATTGTTTACTATGTGGGTCTGGCCAATGGTGTCTTGCTTCCATTTATTTATACACTTGGAGCTTCAGAGCCCTGAATATATTCTCATTTACAAGAGAGGATATTTAGCGTCCAACAGAGAACATGAACAAAATAGATGCTTATATATGTCTCAAAGAAAGAGTTAAAATTACAGTGGTTGTTCTGTCTTATGAGAAATTCTTCATATTTTCATGCAGGGTCATCTTTGACATATTCCAATGTCAGTTTTTGATGGATAAACCTTACAGATGTTGCCCTGGCACATATCCTCGCATACAAAGTTTGTTCAGTAAACGAAATATATTGCATGGTTGAAAGAGTTTCTCACAACTCGGGGATTGTCAATATCATACTCCCTCTGTCCCAAAATAAGTGTCGCAACTTTGTACTAACTGTAGTACAAAGTTGTACTAAGTTTGAGACACTTATTTTGGAAAGGAGGGAGTACATGAAATGCATCCCGACTTTCCAGTGCCAGACAAGAAGGTTTTTTCTTTGAAAAGGGCCAGAAAAGCAAAGTCAACATTCTTTGCGAGTGTTTTCTCAAGTGAAATCCCTTGGAATCAAGTCAAGAACAGCAGTGTTGGATATTATGTACTTCACTTATTTCTTAGTTTGGTTCTTGTTGAGGCTTCAGGTTCAGGGACTGGGACATAATAAATGTTTTTATTCTCATGTCATGTCTCAACACTATAGAGAGCGCTTAGGCTGTTCATTTGCACCATATGGCGACATGGCTAGCTATTTTCATTTTTTCTCCAGGTGTGCAGCTCATTCTGATCAATTCAACGTTGTGCTTGCTGCCATCCCAAGTTATTATATGCCCTATTTTATGTGGCCGTCCGAATCAATTCCCAGTCTAGTCTGGAAAATTTATTTGTTATTTCAATATTCAGCGAAGTGATAGACCAACAGTCCTATGAATGTGTGCAATTTGTTAACAACGAGAATAATTGCTTCATTTTGTCAACATTTGTCCATAAAGTACATAAGGCTGTCTTTCAACGTTCTCATGACATTTGATACCAACACCCCTAGGATTCAAATCGGCAACATGTTTGCTGAGTAATGCTTGATTTTCATTGCAGTAACAATGTAATAGCATCCGCCGCAATTAGGATGGTGTTGTTGCAGCTAGTGTTTTGTCAAGTTGTAGTCTACCAAAATGTGATGCCTAGCTGTCTAATGCAATTTTTTTTTCTTTTGAAACAGATGCCAAAGACTTGCCTCCTTCATTAATTAAGGAGAAGAGTTTTAGAGTATAGCATATCGGCTCCACAACATAGCCCATCTGAAAAGAAAGCAACAACGAACTACTATCACAGAAACTTAATTGTTTACTATGTGGGTCTGGCCAATGGTGTCTTGCTTCCATTTTTTTTGTACACTTGGAGCTTCAGAGCCCTGAATATATTCTCATTTACCAGAGAGGATATTTAGCGTCCAACAGAGAACATGAACAAAATAGATGCTTATATATGTCTCAAAGAAAGAGTTAAAATTAAAGTGGTTGTTCTATCTAATGAGAAATTCTTCATATTTTCAGGCAGGGTCATCTTTGACATACTTCAATGTCAGCGTTTGATGGCTAAACCTTACAGATGTTGCCCTGGCACATATCCTCGCATACAAAGTTTGTTCAGCAAACGGAAGATATTGCATGGTTGAAAGAGTTTCTCACAACTCGGGGATTGTCAATATCATACTCCCTCTGTCCCAAAATAAGTGATGCAACTTTGTACTAACTGTAGTACAAAGTTGTACTAAGTTTGAGACACTTATTTTGGAACGGAGGGAGTATATTAAATGCATCCCGACTTTCCAGTGCCAGACAAGAAAGTTTTTTTTAAAAGGGCCAGACAAGCAAAGTCAACATTCTTTGCGAGCATTTTCTCAAGTGAAATCCCTTGGAATCAAATCAAGAACAACAGTGTTGGATATGACGTACTTCACTTATTTCTTAGTTTGGTTCTTGTTGAGGCTTTAGGTTCAGGGACTGGGACATAATAAATGTTATATTCCCATGTCATGTCTCAACACTATAGTGAGCACTTAGGCTGTTCATTTGCACCATATGGCGACAGGGCTAGTTATTTTCATTTTTTCTCCGGGTGTGCAGCTCATTCTGACCAATTCAACGGTGTGCTTGCTGCCATTCCAAGTTATTACATGCCCTGTTTCATGTGGCCGTCCGAATCAATTCCCAGTCTAGTCTGGAAAATTTATTTGTTAATTCAATATGCAACAAAGTGATAGACCAACAGTCCTATGAATGTCTGCAATTTGTAAACAACGAGAATAATGGCTTCATTTTGTCAACATTTGTCCATAAAGTACATAAGGCTGTCTTTCAACGTTCTCATGACATTTGATACCAACACCCCCAGGATTCAAGTCGGCAACATGTTTGCTGGGTAATGCTTGATTTTCATTGCAGTGACAATGTAATATCATCCGCCGCAATTAGGATGGTGTTGTTGTAGCAAGTGTTTTGTCAAGTTGTAGTCTACCAAAATGTGATGCCTAGTTGTCTAATGCAATTTTTTTTCTTTTGAAACAGATGCCAAAGACTTGCCTCCTTCATTAATTAAGGAGAAGAGTTTTAGAGTACAGCATATCGGCTCCACAACATAGCCCATCTGAAAAGAAAGCAACAACGAACTACTATCACAGAAACTTAATTGTTTACTATGTGGGTCTGGCCAATGGTGTCTTGCTTCCATTTATTTATACACTTGGAGCTTCAGAGCCCTGAATATATTCTCATTTACCAGAGAGGATATTTAGCGTCCAACAGAGAACATGAACAAAATAGATGCTTATATATGTCTCAAAGAAAGAGTTAAAATTACAGTGGTTGTTCTGTCTTATGAGAAATTCTTCATATTTTCATGCAGGGTCATCTTTGACATATTCCAATGTCAGCTTTTGATGGATAAACCTTACAGATGTTGCCCTGGCACATATCCTCGCATACAAAGTTTGTTCAGTAAACGAAATATATTGCATGGTTGAAAGAGTTTCTCACAACTCGGGGATTGTCAATATCATACTCCCTCTGTCCCAAAATAAGTGTCGCAACTTTTTACTAACTGTAGTACAAAGTTGTACTAAGTTTGAGACACTTATTTTGGAAAGGAGGGAGTACATGAAATGCATCCCGACTTTCCAGTGCCAGACAAGAAGGTTTTTTCTTTGAAAAGGGCCAGAAAAGCAAAGTCAACATTCTTTGCGAGTGTTTTCTCAAGTGAAATCCCTTGGAATCAAGTCAAGAACAGCAGTGTTGGATATTATGTACTTCACTTATTTCTTAGTTTGGTTCTTGTTGAGGCTTCAGGTTCGGGGACTGGGACATAATAAAATGGCAGTACTGTTCATGAAACAGGCAACCCGCAGTTCAGAAAAGCATCTAATTTACATTAAATTGAAGATCGGATGTGATTGATCTCTCTATATCTTACGACTGAGCTGATCATACTTACAGAAAACAACATCAAATAAATTTTTGGTCTAGATCAAACACCACCAAATGATCTTCAGCAAGGATAGCTAGAATGGATTTTATCTCCAGTAATATTGGAACAATGACTGCAAACAGAGGAGATGGAACGGGACTTGCATTACCAGAATAATGCTGGTGTTGAGCTGCTGCCCCGGTGACACGATGCCAATGTCATTCAACATGTGGTGCTGGTGACGGTTGGGATGTTGACGGCAGCTGCCACATCCAGGCCGTTGGTGACGGGATGAGATCGAGGACGTGTGCGGCATCACTGAACACGCAGAGTGTTACCACAAAATAGTTCATCAATCTAAATTATCCTGTCTAGAGCTAGCTCCCAGTCAATTGCATCTAAGGCGAGCAGTCTTACACCAACCTGAATATCATGGAAGAGGCGTCCACTGCTACATCTCAAACTGCCTTTCGTTGCAGTCTGTTCTCTTCTCCTGCATGCATCCTTTCCCCCATCTCATATCTGGCCTTCTTACTTGTACCCACAGCCAGTCCCTGCCCACAACACCTTACTTCTCCTTCTCTCCCTGCCAGCACAAACACTGCAAGGATTTTAATATAAAAAATTGATTGGTTCAGCATAAATACATTTTTTGTTAATTCATCATAGTCAGAATATCCTCACTACTTCAATCAACCACTGAAACGGTACCATAAACATCACAAATTTGCAAATAAAAATTGGAAGGAAGGATAAGTGGAATACCAGTTGTGTGGCAGTGGAATAATTGATAGTTATGGACCAAGAATAATCCAAATCGACCTTCTATAGTTCGTCATGTTCATCTCTGAATCCGTACACCATCTAGTTTTCCAGACTGGGATCCTGAATAGAAAGACCAAACACACTAAAGCAAATCAACTAAAGGCGCAAAAATAAGTATGAGTCGGCTACTCAGAGTCAGAATTCAGAAAGTAACTCGTCTAGGGAATTTCAACGAACCTATAGACATGTTGTTTGATTTAGCACCTAAATAATAGTCTCAATTAGAAAAAGACTTGCCACCAGGCTGTAAAGTGTAAACAATCCAAAAGTCCATACACGCCACTCAAAGGTTTGGGCATCACACTGACCGGTGGCATCCAAAATTTGCAGAGAACAAGAACTTCGCAAAATACTGTTTAATGGAAATCAACGTCCATGGAAGCCTGATTACTTCAAATATGAATTAGTTCTACTATTTGAAATCAACATACATGGTTTAAAAGGAGGGCTTGCCTCGCTGCCGACCACAACAGATGTATGTAGCCATTGTCAATTGTCGAGCTAGAGTGGGGCACCGATTGTAGGTGCAGCTGACAGATAGGGAACAGGAGAAGAATGGAATGATGATGGAGGGAGGCACCTTTTTGCAGTACACCGCCTAATATAAAGCCTCTCACTGACTTATTACTTGAATATGTGTTTGATTTGCGCAATTGTCTCTTTGCATGCTTGCGCTGCAATTTGTTTTTCTGGTTTTGTACAATCAGTGACTTTCTGCAGTCTCAGTTTGTTTGCATGACACAGCTGCATGATTGCTGCTACTTGGCTTCTCCTCTCCAAGTCGTAAGATCAGTAAGCGGCAACATAAAAAAATCAGAAAATACCCTGATAAGTAGTTACAGATTGAACATGACATTTGTTAAGGATGATTACATGGGAAAGCATGTATATGAGTAAGAAGACATAGATATAGATGTAAGGGGGACATAAAATGCACCACGGGAGTAATTCAGAGCATAGAGTAATTTAGGATTGAATAAATGATGTGTACAACTATCTCTAGGCTTAGAAGGGAATTATTATAGATCATTGTTGTGCAGGCAAATGTTCAAGACCTCAGAATACAGAACAGTATTAGAACTCAAAAGCTTGGAGAAATGAAATATTAGGACTCAAGCATTAAAATGAAGCCCAGCTGGCATAAAATTCACAGGGAGAGGAGTTTATACTTCACTACATCATGTAGTTACCTTGATTCACCTCACACGCAGCCCGCTTGGATATCTTATCAAAGACACCCTTGTCGACATGACACATAAAAGGTCTTCAGAATTAACATGAGAGATGGAGATGGTTAAGTTAGCATATGGTAATAATAAGGGTAAATCAAGAATCAATGTCCAAAATGAATGTAGATGAACCGCAGCAACAGTAATCGCTTAGTCAAGTCTGTACCTATCCTGTGAAGAGGACCTGCACTTTTTATCCTCCTTCTCTCCCTACAAGAAAAAATATCACCATGATGTAATCAGAATTTTGTGCCATATTTAAAAAAAAACTTATTTAGAGTTTTTTTTGCAAAAAAAGAGAATTCATTACTTAACCATGGGGATTATTGCAATCGTTCTGATACAACAAATGAATCTCTTGAGGAACAGACCTCATATTTGGAGTTAACTTATAGCCATAAGCATAAGAAAAATGAAAATAAATAAATATTAGGAAGGCCATCACCCAGGGTGATCTTTGTGGATACCGAGGATAGTTTTGCGTCAGTCGCATCGCGCGGAATTAACTCGAGTGAAGTCATGGAGGGGTGGAGCATAATCCATATCAGCCGTCTACAAGATGTGGTCTACACATCTGTCTGCACAAGAACAAACCGACCGAGGCAAAACGACTCAAGGGAAAGGAAACTTGCTGAGCATGAGCATCAACCCGATGAAGCAGATGTAACTTGCTGAATTGTTTATGTAGCCATCGTATCAACGATACAAAATTGGCTACCCCAATCCCATAGGTTCAAACGTTCAAGAAGATTTCATAGGTTGTAACTACCCTGATCTGACAGGTTACAAATTCAGCAATATTTCAAAGGTTGAAATAGTAGGCCATTCATCAACAGGATTAAAAAAAAATCAAGTCTTCTCAATTAGAGTTGGATTCAAATTTTATACTCGACATCTGGCTATTAGATAGAAGACCAAATAATTAAGCTACCAACAACCAAACTCACAAGTTTGTTCACCCAGGGACTGTGAACCACACAACCAAACAGATTCTGAAATCTTTGGAATTTCTTAACAAACCCAGCAAATAAATCGTTAAAGAATGCATCCTACCGAGATATAACAGGGAGAGGACTTTACCAGCAAATATGTCGCTGAGGTTCAGATTTGTTTTGTTGTGTGTCCCGCACCAGCGATGTAATGGGCTTGGCGAACATTAAGATGCAGGCACAAATCCTCCTCGAAGGCAGCTACGGTGACCGTTCAGGCACGACAACTCCGCACATCTTCGAAGAGCGTGGTGGCATCCTCCTCCCTGGCACACGCGTGTCCGGTCCTCCCTTAACACACACCTGGTGACGGCTGAAGCAGAAGGAAGGCACAATCAGTGGAGCAATCTGGAGTAGGTTCGTGGAGAAAGGGTTGGATGCCTGGATCTTGTATGGGCGGCGGGCGGCGAACAGCGCGATGACGACCTGTGGCGGCTCCCGCGGGGCCCGACGGGCGGTGAACGGCGCGCCGGTGGGGCGGCGACCTGCGGCGGGCGGCTCCTGCGGCGGGCGGCTCCCGCGGCGCGCGACGGGTGGCGACCCGCGGCGGGCGGCTCACGCGGCGAACAGCGCGACGGCGCTGCGGCGAATGGCTCCCGCGGGGCACGACGGGCGGCGACCTGCGGCGGGCGGCTCACGCAGCGAACGACGCGACGGTGCGACAGCGAACTGCGCGGGAGGAGGAGGAGGGGGCGAGAGGTCGTGCGGGCGAGGCGAGAGGTCGTGCGAACGGTTTTTGTTTTTGAACGGGGGCGCGGGTGGCTTAATTGCGTGGCTTGTTGTGTTAAACACGGAACCATTACGGACCATTGGATTTTGTCTATGGACGCGCCTGATTGTTTGAATCTGCCCCTCACTTTCTTTTATAGTGGTAGTAGATGAATTGACATGTACAAATGCTTGGGGAGAAGCCGTCGATTTGGCGCTCCCATGATTATTGAATTGGACAAGAACACCCTTGATGAAAAATAAAACATTGAACACCCTTGGTGCTCCTAGGCGGCAATGGTCCGGGTGGCGGAGGGGTTCCCTGGCGCGGCGCGGGCGGGCGGCTGGGCGGCGGGGTGGCGTGACCTGGCGGCGGGGCGGATCTACAACGTGACTTTCGGGAGGCGGGGGAGTGGCGATGAGCGGATGTGTATCGGCAGCGTCGACGCCAGCCAGCTGCAGCGTGGCCGGCGGGGCTTAGCGGGCCTGTTTCGGGCCTGGTCGGGCTAGAGGTGGCCTAGTATGCCCTGCTGGCGTGTTCGGACGGCAACCGCAATGGTGCCAGAGGCGCGGGCCTCTCGCATGATGGCGGTGGAGGTGGTTCCCTTCCGATTGGCTTAGGTGCTGCTGCTCCCGTCGCTTGGCACTTCTCTTCGGTCTTCTTGGCCTCGTGTTGGCGTTTGCAGTGAGACATCGTGGGTGGCAGCGCAACTGCGTTGGCTGATTGGCTCCGGTTTGGCGGTGGTTTGGCTGGTTGGCTCCGGTTGGGCAGTGAGGTTCGGAGTGTGGGAGAAATCCTTGCTGGTTCTTCCGGCTCCGATGCGGTGACACCGGTGGGTGCCACCATTCCTTCCTGGAGGGTGTTGGTGGTAGCCATCCCGCACTTTCCCTCCGAGTGCCAGGGGAAACCCTAGGACACGTCCGGGCAGCAGCATCGTCAGCGTCGCATCCCTTCTTGAAGGTGCTGCTTGGTATGCGGCGGATCGGAGCCTTGGGCTATGGTGGTTTGTTTCCAGAGGGCGCATCGGTGGC
This sequence comes from Triticum aestivum, assembly GCF_018294505.1. Classification (NCBI taxonomy): domain Eukaryota; kingdom Viridiplantae; phylum Streptophyta; class Magnoliopsida; order Poales; family Poaceae; genus Triticum; species Triticum aestivum. The sequence continues at coordinate 614,708,303 of NC_057803.1, read as the reverse complement.
GGGTCATCCGCGCTTTTGTCGAGCTGCCGTTGTTGGTATTTATTTCTTTTTTTAGGCTTGATATGCTGCTCACCCCAGCAATGCTATGTGTACGGTGTTGGTTGTTTTGGAATACAAAGCGGGGAAACCCTTTTTCAGTAAAACTGAAACATTACAAACATACAAGGGGAATTCACCGCTGCCATCTCAGACCTACATACAAGCCGCTGGTGCGTAGTCAACCTAGTTCATGTCGCACCTGATGTGCATGGCCAGATCATGTGAGTCATTGTAACTGTGACCGGGAAGTCACAAACTGTTGCCATGAGACGCCATCAACAACAGTCTAAAGCATGACCCATCGACATGAGGAAGAATGCGAAGGCCGGCGAGGCCACCGGAGCCATGGCGAGCCGAGCCGAAAGCATCATGTCTGACGACTCTCACCCACAAGCCTATAGATCGGATTCAGAGTAAACAATCCTCACACGCCTCATAGTGATGATGACACCAGCGCCACAACTACAAGGACGGGCCTCAAGATACTTATTCCCTCGTGTCGTCCATCCACCATCCAGACAAACATCACAAAAAGACCAAAACATAGCAAACTAGACAAATACTCCCCCATGAACGCGAAGATACATGGTCGTCCCTGCCTACTGGCACCAATTAGCCTCCAGAGATGAGGGAAACTTAGATTATCAGTCGACGAGGGTGAATGCTTGGTGATGGCTAGCGTTTTGCTCTGGATTACAGGAGAGCTTTGTTTTTTGAAACACCTCCTCATATATTAATTGAATAAAATCTTATTACAATCGTTCCTTCCGGCCTTCACCACGCAGGGCAGAACATTATTAACAAGGACACCATCCGATCTGTTGGCAAAGCTAAATTTTGCAATCTGATGGGCCACCCTGCTGGCTAATTGATTAATCATGGAGAGTCTACAATTATTTATAAGCTTTGAAATGCTCAATGCCTCCTTCAAATCTACCAGATGGGACCTGTCATAAATCCTTCGAATCAACCAGATGGGACCTATCATAAATTTCACTAGACAATTCCCCGCATGTTGTTGCGGGAATATATAGTTGAAGTTTTAACACTGCTGATTTCATGATTATGGTAAAGTGACAATTTTCATGATTATGATACTCTCTCGGTGTCATGAAAAATTAAGTTACGAGTTCAGGGGAAAGAATGACTCTACCACAACAATTTACCATGCAACAAAGTACATAAGTTTCCCTTCCTCTGGATTGAATTCTACTTGTAGGTGTGAATAACCTGAATTCTCCATCAATCACGGTTTGGAAATACATTATGAAGATGTTGCCATTACATACTTTCCAAATAAGCCAGACCAAATATGGCAATTTCCATGTCAAATAAGCTACTGATATCTCCCTTGACAATCTCTATCTCTCCCATAATCTCGATGCCTCATCTCCATGCAATCCAAAGGTAGTCCCAACATTGCAAGAAAAGTCAACAATCCCAAAATGGTACAATTATACTCCTCAACATTACCATCTAGATCTAAAAAAGGTTGTTGATATCCGGCCAGAACATGAACCTGAATAAATTGTTGATAATCTTCGGCCATGCAAGTTTGGTAGCACTAATTTATCTAACATGGCAAAGGATTAGGATATACAAATTGTTCGTTTTAGTACGCCCACAAATGATTAAGGCACAACATGAAACCAGGAGCATTGCCGGATTAGTAACGATAGATGTTAGGGTAGAAAGCTCGTAATTAAAAATAAAAATTCTCACAATTTAAGGAACATATGGATTTTTATTCCGGACAAAAGGATGGAGGATCACATGCCATCATGACATCGGAAAAAAGATAGATGCATCACCTCTTATAGTGGGTCAAGAGTTCATCTACATTTATTCTCAGCATAGATGAGTATAAAATTGGAAGATAAATGGCTACCATGACACTCTATACAAATGACCACTCGCCGGACTTGAGTGAGACAGCAAAAACCTATCAAGAATATGAGTAATAAACAAAATGGACATGGTCATAGAGTTGATGGCACCTGGATTGGCAGTGGCCCCATGGCAAATAAAAATGTCTTTGGAGCCGCAACTCTCTACAGGATTCCGTTAAGAAATATCCCACTTTGGCTACAATAAATAGGGAACATTGCTTAGAGATGTCTGACCGTGAAAAGAGGAATGTTAGAGCACCCATTTCACTACTCCTTGGGAAAAAATCCATAACCGCATTAAGAAAAACATGAATAATCCCATGAGTTTACACCAATAGGAAATTATAGCATACATTAGATAGGAATTTGCATATTGATATAGCAACAAATATATATCAAACATTCTATGAACAAAACAATGCACAAATATGAGTGAAGTGCACTGGGGAAAATCATCCAACTCTAATATTTAATTTCTAATTGGTTATGGATTAAAGGTCAAGTGGTGTATATATCAATAGTAATAGTAGCCTTCAGATTCAATAGTTAGGGAAGAATCCCATTTAACTTGCCTATGTGAAATTGATGCCAATAATAGAGAAATTCAGCTTGTCCATTGCAATGAAATCCCACAAGCTTCTGACGACTCTAGTGATGTTGACAGCCCCTTTTCTCCCTCTCCAATTGCATGATACGCCGAGCGACTTGCCGCGCTCTAAGCTGGAGCAAAGGCAGGAGGGCTGAGTGGCAGAACCATGGGGCAGCGGCAAGGGTTCTTGGTGGTGCCGCGACGGCGCGGGCAGGGGATGTTGCTCATTGCCCCTGCTCAGCCCAGAGTATTTGCCCCCAGTCCTCATTTTTTTTCAGTTATATATAAAGCCCATCTATCCATCTGTGACAACCCATTTAGAGATAATACGAGCAGTTGCTTCCCAAATCGCTAGAAATCTACGCTCGACCGCTGTGACGAGATGAAGCTGCCGATGATGAGCCTTGATATGCACCATGCATGCATGCCGGCTGGCCGGCCGGGTGGCCGTCCCTAAGGAGGAACATACGTGCACTACTCATCAACCATTCAATCAAGATAAGACATAGGTTCAGTTCTTAATTTTATCTTCTAATTTCCATATTACCTGTCTATTCTGATCCCATGTTTAGAAGGTACAAATAGGTAGGTAATTAGGTTGATTGAATCTTGCTTTATGTAGTAATTCCATATGAATAAGTTTGAGCACATGGGAGTAGAATAAAATCTATGGACTATAGTAATATTCTGCCTTCATGTACTTCAATTTATCTATAGAAAGCTAATGGACGTATTTTCTGCAAAATCCGCAACTGGTAGTATGCCTGAAATAGTCGATCTAAACAAGCTTACTCGGGATCCATCTAAAAGGAAACTTACGGATTTTAATACCAAACATATAAATGGAAGTTAATGTGCTCAAGCTAATTTTTTTAGCAGTCATTGTATACATTCTCTTTCTACATTTAAACAATTATCCTTTTTCCTCCGGCTTGAAGGCTAGAATTGGACGTACCAACAAAACGAATGGTATATTCATATTTCTCAATTTATTTCATATTCATATTTCTCAATATGAACTTGCGGCTGTCACATGGGAATAATGTTTGTGTGGGAGAAAAATCTTTGCTTGGTGTTTGCAAAATACAGGGCTAGTTGTTCTGTCACAAGTAGTGAATCAGGTGAGTGTTTAATACCTCGTCTATCCAATTCATCATGCTAGTTTTTTGAGTCCTTTGGCTCATTTTGTTAAAATGGTACACATCCTTCATCTGATGTTCTTATTCTATGAGCAACACTACAGATGTTACCGTCAAAGTACAATGGTAATGTATATAATGTAGAACTCTTCCATGCATCCTAGCAAAACCCAGATGCTAATCGAGTACTAGTTAGTGAATTACTAAGCCTTCTGTGATAGGGTTGAGGATCACGTGTCATCTCTCCGAAGATGATTCGAGTTCACATTCGTATCTTCAGAGGGTTCGTTCACATCTGACTTAACAAGCTAGCTAGATGAACCACGGCAATCCCCGGTACTGCCTATTCCCTTATGCTAATCCATAGCTATCCTATATATATAGATCAGCCAAAGGTCGGGGGACTACTAATCACTGAATCCATAGCTATCCTATATAGAAGGCAACAGATATAGAGTTTGCACCGCGAAAAACAACAGCTAGCTAGTAAATTTTACAGCATTATGCGGCCTAACCAAACTCTGTTATATAAAAACCATGGTGTTTTGTACCTACAGTCAAAATTACTGTAGTTTTTGATACTTTGATAAAATGCCTGCTGTTTATATTGGAATTTCTTCAACTGCTTTTATGCAAAACGCAGCCATGTCAGCACAATTGTTCCCGCGGCTGCAATTTTTTTATTTCACACCTAAGCTTTCAGTCGCGGGATCTTGTAGGATCGAAAGTATGTCTAGAGGGGGGGGGGGGGGTTGATTAGACTACTTGACCAATTAAAAATCTATCATTTTCCCAATTTTAGTTCTTGGCAGATTTTAGCAACTTAGCACAAGTCAAGCAATCTCAATACAATTCAAGCAAGCACGCAAAGAGTATATGAGCAGCGGAAAGTAAAGCATGGAACTTGGAAGAAAGTAAAGGGATGGGATTGGAGTGTTGATACGTCCATTTTGCATCATGCTTTTATATCAATATTTATTGCATTATGGGCTGTTATTACACATTATATCTCAATACTTATGGCTATTCTCTCTTATTTTACAAGATTTACCATGAAGAGGGGGAATGCCGGCAGCTGGAATTCTGGCTGGAAAAGGAGCAAACATTGGAAACCTATTCTACACTGCTCCAAAAATCCTGAAACTCCACGAAACATGTTTTTGGAATTAATAAGAATTATTGGGTGAAAGAAATACATCAGGGGGCCCAGGGGGCCCACACCCTGTCCAGGAGGGTGGGGGCGCGCCCCCTACTGGGCACGCCCCCTGTCTCCTGGGCCCCCTGGTGGGCCCCCGGTGTCCATCTTCTGCTATATTAGAGCTTTTACCTTGGAAAAAATCGTGGGCAAGCTTACAGGACGAAACTCCACCGCCACGAGGAGGAACCTTGGCAGAACCAATCTAGGGCTCCGGCGGAGCTCTTCTGCCGGGGACACTTCCCTCCGGGAGGGGGAAATCATCACCAACGTCATCACCAACGATCCTCTCATCGGGAGGGGGTCAATCTCCATCAACATCTTCACCAGCACCATCTCCTCTCAAAACCCTAGTTCATCTCTTGTATCCAATCTTGTATCAAAACCACAAATTGGTACCTGTGGGTTGCTAGTAGTGTTGATTACTCCTTGTAGTTGATGCTAATTGGTTTACTTGGTGGAAGATCATATGTTCAGATCCTTTATGCATATTATTACTCCTCTGATTATGAACATGAATATGCTTTGTGAGTAGTTGCGTTTGTTCCTGAGGACGTGGGTGAAGTCTTGCTATTAGTAGTCATGTGACTTTGGTATTCGTTCGATATTTTGATGAGATGTATGTTGTCTTTTCCTCTAATGGTGTTATGTGAACGTCGACTACATGACACTTCACCATTATTTGGGCCTAGAGGAAGGCATAGGTAAGTAATAAGTAGATTATGGGTTGCTAGAGTGAGAGAAGCTTAAACCCTAGTTTATGCGTTGCTTCGTTAGGGGCTGATTTGGATCCATATGTTTAATGTCGTGGTTAGGTTTACCTTAATACTTCTTTTGTAGTTGCGGATGCTTGCAATAGGGGTTAATCATTAGTGGGATGCTTGTCCAAGTAAGGGCAGTACCCAAGAACCGGTCCACCCACATATCAAATTATCAAAGTACCGAACGCGAATCATATGAACGTGATGAAAACTAGCTTGACGATAATTCCCATGTGTCCTCGGGAGCTCCTTTCTCAATATTAGAAATTGTCCAGGCTTATCCTTTGCTACTTAAAGGCTTGGGCCGCCTTGCTGCACTTTATTTACTTTAATTACTTGTTGCTCATTACTATTTATCTTATCACAAAACTATCTGTTACCTACAATTTCAGTGCTTGCAGAGAAAACGTTACCGAAAACCGCTTATCATTTCCTTCTGCTCCTCGTTGGGTTCGACACTCTTCCTTATCGAAAGGACTATGATAGATCCCCTACACTTGTGGGTCATAAAGACTCTTTTCTGGCACTGTTGCCGGGGAGTGTAGCGCTTTTGGTGAGTGGAACTTGGTAAGGAAACATGTATATAGTGTGCTGAAAATTTCTGTTACTTGTCACTATGGAAACTAATCCTTTGAGGGGCTTGTTCGGGGTATCTTCTCCCCGAATAGAAGAGCAAAGAGTTGCTCCTCAACCTACTGAACTTTATGAAAATATTTACTTTGAGATTCCTTCGGGTATGATAGAGAAACTGCTAGCTAATCCATTTGCAGGAGATGGAACATTGCATCCTGATTTACACCTTATCTTTGTGGATGAAGTTTGTGGATTATTTAAGCTTGCAGGTATTCCCGATGATGTTGTCAAAAGGAAGGTCTTCCCTTTATCTTTGAAGGGAGATGCATTGACATGGTATAGGCTATGTGATGATACGAGATCTTGGAATTATAAACGATTGAAGCTGGAATTTCACCAGAAGTTCTATCATATGCACCTTGTTCATCGTGATCGTAATTACATATATAATTTCTGGCCTCGCGAAGGAGAAAGCATCGCTCAAGCTTGGGGGAGGCTTAAGTCAATTTTATATTCATGCCCCAATCATGAGCTCTCCCGGGAAATGATTATTCAAAATTTTTATGCTCGGCTTTCTCTTAATAATTGCAACCTGCTCGATACTTCCTCTGCTGGTTCTTATATGCTGAAGACTATTGATTTCAAATGGGACTTATTGGAAAGAATTAAACGCAAATCTGAAGATTGGGGTTTCGATGATGGTAAGGAGTCAGGTATGACACCTAAGTTCGATTGTGTTAAATCTTTTATGGATACCGATGCTTTTCATGGATTTAGCGCTAAGTATGGACTTGACTCTGAGATAGTAGCTTCTTTCTGTGAATCTTTTGCTACTCATGTTGATCTCCCTAAAGAGAAGTGGTTTAAATATAATCCTCCTGTTGAAGTGAAAGTAGTTGCACCTATTACAGTTGAAGAAAAGACTATCACCTATAGTGATCCTATTGTTCCTACTACTTATGTTGAGAAACCTCCTTTTCCTGTTAGGATAAAGGATCATGCTAAAACTTCGACTGTTATTCGTAAGAGTAATACTAGGACTTATACACCTCCTGAGAAAATCAATGTTGAACCTAGTATTGCTATGGTTAAAGAACTCTTGGATGATGATTTAGATGGGCATGTTATTTATTTCTGTGATGAATCTGCTAATATTGCTAGACCAGATACTAAGATACATAGACCTGTCATAGGCATGCCTGTTATTTCTGTTAAAATAGGAGATCATTGTTATCATGGTTTATGTGATATGGATGCCAGTGCTAGTGCGATACCCTATGATCTATATAAAGAAATTATGCACGACATTGCACCCATTGAATTAGAAGACATTGATGTCACCATTAAGCTTGCTAATAGGGATACCATTAAACCAGTTGGGATTGTAAGAGATGTTGAATTCTTGTGTGGGAAGGTTAAATACCTTGCTGATTTTCTTGTTCTTGGTTCCCCACAAGATGATTTTTGTCCCATTATTTTTGGTAGACCCTTCTTGAATACAACTAGTGCTAAGATTGATTGTGAAAAAGATACTATCACCGTTTGCTTAGATGGTATGTCTCATGAGTTTAATTTTGCTAAGTTTCGTAGACAACCTCGTGATAGGGAATCACCTAGTAAAGATGAGATTATCGGTCTTGCTTCCATTGCCGTACCTCCTACCGATCCATTAGAACAATATTTGCTATACCATGAAAACGATATGTTTATGAAGGAAAGAAGGTAAATAGATGAAGTGTTCCTTCAACAGGAACCTATGCTGAAACATAACCTTCCCGTTGAAATTCTTGGGGACCCTCCTCCACCCAAGGGTGATCCCGTGTTTGAACTCAAACCATTACCTGATAATCTTAAGTACACTTATCTTGATGAAAAGAAAATATATCCTGTTATTATTAGTGCTAACCTTTCAGAGCAAGAAGAAGAAAGATTATTGAAAACTTTGAAGATGCACTGAGTAGCTATTGGATATACTCTGGATGATCTCAAGGGCATTAGTCCCACATTATGCCAACACAAAATTACAGTGGAGAAAGATGCCAAACCAGTTAGAGATCCTCAACGACGACTAGGATGTGGTAAGAAAGGAGGTACTAAAGCTCCTTGAGGCAGGTTTAATTTATCCCGTTGCTGATAGTGAATGGGTAAGCCCTGTCCATTGTGTTCCTAAAAAGGGAGGTATTACCGTTGTTCCTAATGATAAAGATGAATTGATCCCGCAAAGAATTATTACAGGTTATAGGATGGTAATTGATTTCCGTAAGTTAAATAAAGCTACTAAGAAAGATCATTACCCTTTACCTTTTATTGATCAAATGCTAGAAAGACTATCCAAACACACACATTTCTATTTTCTAGATGGTTATTCTGGTTTCTCTTAGATACCTGTGTCAGCGAAGGATCAATCTAAAACTACTTTTACTTCCCCTTTTGGTACTTTCGCTTATAGACGTATGCCTTTCGGTTTATGTAATGCACCTGCTACCTTTCAAAGATGCATGATGGCCATATTCTCTGATTTTTGTGAAAAGATTTGTTAGGTATTCATGGATGACTTTTCCATTTATGGATCCTCTTTTGATGATTGTTTGAGCAACCTTGATCGAGTTTTGCAGAGATGCGAAGACACTAGTCTCGTCCTGAATTGGGAAAAGTGTCACTTTACGGTTAATGAAGGCATTGTCTTGGGGCACAAGATCTCCGAGAGAGGTATTGAAGTTGATAAAGCCAAAGTTGATGCTATTGAAAAGATGCCATGTCCCAAGGACATAAAAGGTATAAGAAGTTTCCTTGGTCATGCCGGTTTTTATAGGAGGTTCATTAAGGACTTTTCTAAAATCTCTAGGCCTCTGACTAATTTATTGCAAAAAGATATTCCTTTTGTCTTTGATGATGATTATGTAGAAGCATTTGAAATACTTAAGAAAGCTTTGATCACTGCACCTATTGTTCAGCCACTTGATTGGAATTTACCTTTTGAAATTATGTGCGATGCTAGTGATTATGATGTAGGTGCTGTTCTAGGGCAAAGAGTTGATAAGAAATTGAATGTTATCCTATATACTAGTAAGACTCTTGACATTGCCTAGAGAAATTATGCTACTACTGAAAAAGAGTTCTTAGCAGTTGTGTTTGCATGTGATAAGTTTATACCTTATATTGTTGATTCCAAATTTACTATTCACACTGATCATGCTACTATTAAATATCTTATGGAAAAGAAATATGCTAAGCCTAGGCTCATTAGATGGGTTCTCCTGCTCCAAGAATTTGATTTGCACATTATTGATAGAAAGGGAGCTGAGAACCCCGTTGCAGACAATTTGTCTAGGTTAGAGAATGTTCTTGATGACCCACTGCCTATTGATGATAGCTTTCTTGATGAACAATTAACGGTCATTAATGCTTCTCGTACTGCTCCTTGGTATGCTGATTATGCTAATTACATTGTTGCTAAATTTATACCTCCTAGTTTCACATACCAGCAAAAGAAAAAGTTCTTTTATGATTTAAGACATTACTTCTGGGATGACCCACACCTTTATAAAGAAGGAGTAGATGGTGTTATTAGACGTTGTGTGTCTGAGCATGAACAGGAACAGATCCTACACAAGTGTCACTCTGAATCCTATGGAGGACACCACGCTGGAGAAAGAACTACACACAAGGTACTACAATCTGGTTTTTATTGGCGTACTCTCTTCAAAGATGCTCGTAAGTTTGTCTTATCTTGTGATGAATGTAAAAGAATAGGTAACATTAGTAGACGTCGAGAAATGCCTATGAATTACTCTCTTGTTATTGAACCATTTGATGTTTGGGGCTTTGATTATATGGGACCTTTTCCTGCCTCTAATGGTTATACACATATTTTAGTTGCTGTTGATTATGTTACTAAGTGGGTAGAAGCTATTCCAACTAGTAGTGCTGATCATAACACTTCTATTAAAATGCTTAAAGAAGTTATTTTTCCGAGGTTTGGAGTCCCTAGATATCTTATGACTGATGGTGGTTCACACTTTATTCATGGTGCTTTCCATAAGATGCTTGCTAAGTATGATGTTAATCATAGAATCGCATCTCCTTATCATCTGCAGTCTACTGGTCAAGTAGAGTTGAGCAATAGAGAGCTCAAATTAATTTTGCAAAAGACTTTGAATAGATCTAGAAAGAATTGGTCCAAAAAACTTGATGATGCATTATGGGCCTATAGAACTGCATACAAAAATCCTATGGGTATGTCTCCATATAAGATGGTTTATGGAAAAGCGTGTCATTTACCTCTTGAACTTGAACATAAAGCATATTGGGCTATTAAAGAGATCAACTATGACTTCAAACTTCCCGGTGAGAAGAGGTTGTTTGATATTAGCTCACTTGATGAATGGAGAACCCAAGCTTATGAGAATGCCAAGTTATTCAAAGAAAAAGTCAAACGCTGGCATGATAAGAGGATACAAAAGCGTGAGTTTAACGTAGGAGATTATGCGTTATTATTCAACTCTCGTTTAAGATTTTTTGTAGGAAAACTTCTCTCCAAATCGGAAGGTCCCTACTTTATCAAGGAGGTCTATCGTTCTGGTGCCATAAAAATCAACAACTTCAAAGGCACAAGTCCAAGGGTGGTAAACGGTCAAAGAATTAAACATTATATTTCAGGTAATCCTATCAATGTTGAAACTAATATTATTGAAACCGTAACCCCGGAGGAATACATAAGGGACACTTTCCAGAACGGTCCAGACTCCAAAAAGGAATAGGTATGTGGTACGGTAAGTAAACCAACTCCAAAACAACTCCAATGGCAATTTTTTATCAGTTTTGGAATATTTAAGAATTTTCGGAAGAAAGAAGTAGTCTGAAAGGGACACAAGGCCCCCAGGAGAGTGGAGGGCGCCCCCCTACTGGGCACGCCCCCCTGTCTCGTGGACACCTCGTGTGCCTGCCGAACTCCTTTTTCTTGCACGTTACGTATTTTGGTCGGTAAAAATTCATTATATATACTCCCGAAGGTTTTGACCACCGTATCACGCAAATATCCTCTATTTTCATTTCGAGCTGTTTCTGTTTCAGATCTAGAGCATCATGTCATCTCCAAGGGCTCCCAAGGACAAGTTTTTTGAGAGGGTTATCAACCCCTATCTCACGGAGGTGCTGCAACACCCTCAAACCATTGAGATGCGTGAGGGGGTGCTGCACATCCGCGATGTGGAGGGACCAAGGCGTACCAGAAGCGTGGAGACAAAGCTCGAAGCCGTGGAGCAGTAAGTTTTCAAGTTCCAAGGGATGGTGGAGCATGGACTCAACGCCAACCAGATGATGATCAAGGAGTTCACCAACAACCACAAGCTAGATGCCAAAGTCATTGGGGAGACCATCTTCAAGCTTCAAGAGAAAATCGAGCACCTCCAAGCCCAGATCTATGACCTGCAAAACCAGAACTGTGAGTATGAATATAGATTCAAGAGGATGAGTTTGGCTGCAGATTTAAGGATCCCAGAGACTCGATCATCCTTCTATGATGGAGAGCCTATGCCTTAGAAGACGGACGACAAGCCTACATCATCAACAACTCCTACTTCACCACCTCCGAGGACATAATCACATGGGTATGGGCACTCCCCTTGGCAAATGCCAAGCTTGGGGGAGGTGCCCCGGTATCGTATCACCATCACACTCCTATCTTTACCGTTTTATTTAATTCGATCCTTTTAGTAGTATCTTGATCTAGTAGATTGAAGTTTTGGTATCAAGTAGTTTTGAGTTCTGCTTTGTGATCTCTTTTTTTAATCGAGTCCGTGAGCTATCTATAATAAAGATTAGTGTTGAGTCAAGGGCTTTGCTATGTTGCTATGATCTTGAGAAAGTAGAAAGAATAAAAGAGTTCATATTGATCTTATGAATAGTGATGACTTCACACATAGAAAGTATGAGGCATAAAAGTTGTTGAGAGTTGATAAACGTAGTTTTGGTCATCGTTGCAATTAATAGGAAGTGATAAGGAAAGAGAGGTTCACATATAAATATATTATCTTGGACACCTTTTATGATTGGGAGCACTCATTAAGTATGACATGCTAAAAGAGTTGACGTTGGACAAGGAAGACAACGTAATGGTTTATGTTTTCTCACATCTTAGTTAAAGTATATTGTCATTGACCTTCCAAGCATGCTGAGCTTGCCTTTCCCCCTGATGCTAGCCAAATTCCTTGCACCAAGTAGAGATACTACTTGTGCTTCCAATTATCCTTAAACCCAGTTTTGCCATGAGAGTCCACCATACCTACCTATGGATTGAGTAAGATCCTCCAAGTAAGTTGTCATGTTGCAAGCAATAAAAATTGCTATCTAAATATGTACGAATTATTAGTGCAGAGAAAATAAGCTTTGTACGATCTTGTTGTGGAAGTAATAAAAGCGACGGACTGCATAATAAAGGTCCACATACAAGGGGCAATATAAAGTGATGTTCTTTTGCATTAAGATTTTGTGCATCAACCCTAAACTCACATGACAACCTCTGCTTCCCTCTGCGAAGGGCCTATCTTTTACTTTATGTTTTTACTCTATGCTTGAGTCAAGGTGATCGTTACCTTTCCCTTTTTCATTTTATACTTTGGCAAGCTCCTCGTGTTTGAAAGATCATGATACATATATCCAATTGGATGTAAGTTAGCATGGGCTATTATTGTTGACATCACCTAAAGGTGAATACGTTGGGAGGCAACACAATAAGCCCATATCTTTCTCAGTGTCTGGCTGAAACTCTATAACCACAAGTATTTCGTGAGTGTTAGCAATTGTAGAAGTCTACAAGATAGTTGAGTATGTGAACTTGCTGAAAAGCTCTATTGTTGACTCTTTCTGATGTTATGATAAATTGCAATTGCTTCAATGACTGAGATTATAGTTTGTTAGTTCTCAATGATGTTTTTAAATACTTGACATTGTGAATTGATTGTTACTTGAGCATAAGAAATCGTATGACAAATTCTATATATGTTGCTGTTATAAGAATGATCATGATGCCCTCATGTCCGTATTTTATTTTTATTGACACCTCTATCTCTAAACATGTGGACATATTTTTCAATTTCGGCTTCCGCTTGAGGACAAGCGAGGTCTAAGCTTGGGGGAGTTGATACGTCCATTTTGCATCATGCTTTTATATCAATATTTATTGCATTATGGGCTGTTATTACACATTTTATCTCAATACTTATGTCCATTCTCTCTATTTTACAAGGTTTACCATGAAGAGGGGGAATGCCGGCAGCTGGAATTCTGGCTGGAAAAGGAGCAAACATTGGAAACCTATTCTACACTGCTCCAAAAATCCTGAAACTCCACGAAACATGTTTGGAATTAATAAGAATTATTGGGCAAAAGAAATACATTAGGGGGCCCACACCCTGTCCAGGAGTGTGGGGGGCGCCCCCCTACTGGGCGCGCCCCCTGTCTCCTGGGCCCCCTGGTGGGCCCCCGGTGTCCATCTTCTGCTATATTAGAGCTTTTACCTTGGAAAAAATCGTGGGAAAGCTTACAGGACAAAACTCCGCCGCCACGAGGCGGAACCTTGGTGGAACCAATCTAGGGCTTCGGCGGAGCTGTTCTGCCGGGGATACTTCCCTCCGGGAGGGGGAAATCATCACCAACGTCATCACCAACGATCCTCTCATCGGGAGGGGGTCAATCTCCATCAACATCTTCACCAGCACCATCTCCTCTCAAAACCCTAGTTCATCTCTTGTATCCAATCTTGTATCAAAACCACAAATTGGTACCTGTGGGTTGCTAGTAGTGTTGATTACTCCTTGTAGTTGATGCTAAATGGTTTACTTTGTGGAAGATCATATGTTCAGATCCTTTATGCATATTATTACTCCTCTGATTATGAACATGAATATGCTTTGTGAGTAGTTACGTTTGTTCCTGAGGATGTGGGTGAAGTCTTGCTATTAGTTGTCATGTGAATTTGGTATTCGTTCGATATTTTGATGAGATGTATGTTGTCTTTTCCACTAGTGGTGTTATGTGAACGTCGACTACATGACACTTCACCATTATTTGGGCCTAGAGGAAGGCATAGGGAAGTAATAAGTAGATGATGGGTTGCTAGAGTGACAGAAGCTTAAACCCTAGTTTATGCGTTGCTTCGTTAGGGGCTGATTTCGATCCACATGTTTAATGTTGTGGTTAGGTTTGCCTTAATACTTCTTTGTAGTTGCAGACGCTTGCAATAGGGGTTAATCATTAGTGGGATGCTTGTCCAAGTAAGGGCAGTACCCAAGCACCGGTCCACCCACATATCAAATTATCAAAGTACCGAACGCGAATCATATGAACGTGATGAAAACTAGCTTGACGAAAATTCCCATGTGTCCTCGGGAGCTCCTTTCTCATTATTAGAAATTGTCCAGGCTTATCCTTTGCTAAATAAAGGATTGAGCCCCCTTGCTGCACTTTATTTACTTTAATTACTTGTTGTTCGTTACTATTTATCTTATCACAAAACTATCTGTTACCTACAATTTCAGTGCTTGCAGAGAAAACCTTACCGAAAACCGCTTATCATTTCCTTCTTCTCCTTGTTGGGTTCGACACTCTTACTTATGGAAAGGACTATGATAGATCCCCTACACTTGTGGGTCATCAAGTGTGCAAACGCAATTGGAGAAACAGATGTTTTTGGCGTGGTTCCGATAGGTGGTGCTATCGTACATCCACGTTGATGGAGACTTCAACCCACCAAGGGTAATGGTTGCGCGAGTCCGCGGAGGGCTCCACCCATGAAGGGTCCACGAAGAAGCAACCTTGTCTATCCCACCATGGCCATCGCCCATGAAGGACTTGCCTCACTATGGTAGATCTTCACTAAGTAGGCGATCTCCTTGCCCTTACAAACTCCTTGGTTCAACTCCACAATCTTGACGGAGGCTCCCAAGTGACACCTAACCAATCTAGGAGACACCACTCTCCAAAATGTAATTGATGGTGTGTTGTTGATGAACTCCTTGCTCTTGTGCTTCAAATGATATTCTCCCCAACACTCAACTCTCTCTCATAGGATTATATTTGCTGGAAAGATGATTTGAGTGGAAATCAACTTGGGGAAGGCTAGAGATCAAGATTCATATGGTTGGATTGGAATATCTTGTCCTCAACACATGAGTAGGTGGTTCTCTCTCAGAAAATGAATGGTGGAAGTGTAGGCACGTTCTGATGATTTTCTCACAAATGAGGAGAGGGTGGAGAGGTATATATAGCCTCCACACAAAATCTAACCATAACACACAATTCGTTAAACTCGGTGGGACCGAATCAGAAAACTCGGTCGGACCGATTTGGTTCATAATGTGACCGTTAGGCATTTTGGTGGGACCGACACGTCAACTCGGTGGGACCGATATCATTAGGGTTAGGGCATAATGTAATCTCGGTTTGACCGATTACGCAAACTTGGTGGGACCGACTTTGGTAATGAGCAAACCAGGGAGTTGGTCAGGCAAACTCGGTCGGACCGATTCGCTCGTCTCGGTGGGACCGAAACGTTACTAAAAGGAAATAGAGAGTTTGCATTGCAAACTCGGTGGGACCGATCGCTCATCTTGGTTAAACCGAAACGTTACGAAGGGAAACATGGAGTTTGCAATCCCATCTCAGTGACACCAAGATCCCTATCGGCTAGACCGAAGTGACTAGGGTTTCTGGCAGTGGCTATGTCAAATGAACTCGGTGGCGCCGGATGGATCAAATCGGTGGGGCCGAGTTTGCCTTTTGGTTTGGGACATATGTGGATATGAGAAAGTGGTTGAGGGCCTTGGAGCATATCACTAAGCACTTTGAGCAAGCAAGCCATTAAGCAACACCTCATCCCCTTTTAATAGTATTGGCTTTCCTATGGACTCAATGTGATCTTGGATCACTGAAATAGAAAATGTACAGTATTGAACTTTAGAACTTGAGCCAATCCTTTGTCCTTAGCATTTGAGGGGTGCACATTCCTAATTCATGTCATGCCAATCATTGAACTTTCCTGAAATATTTATCTTGAAATAGCATTAGTTCAATGAGCTATATGTTGTTAATCATTACCAAAACCACCCAGGGATAGTTGCACTATCAATCTCCCCCTTTTTGGTAATCGATGACAACATATAGATCAAAGCTTAGACAAATGATAATAAGATTTAAATACATCGTCGCTTTGAGAAGTATGTGATAAGCAAGAGCTCCCCCTAAATTTGTGCATTATTTAAAATTTGCTTTGGACTGCAAATTCACAATCTGTTAGGATCATGGGTCACTCTTCCATGTCACATACATCTTGGTGGAGCGCTCAAAATGATAACAATTGAAAACATGCACTCATCACCAAGCAAAGTGAATGATCATAAATGAATATAAGGGATAATATCATTCAAGCACACATTAAACTAGCATATGACCAACCACATGATCATCCAAGTATCTCACAAAAGGACATAATGTATCAAGCAAACAAATAATAAAGTTCAACCAAATAAAGTGCAAGAGAGACAAAAAGCAACACACACTCTCTCTCTCTCGAAGACTATGATCTATACATATTTCTCCCCCTTTGGCCACAAGTTACCAAAAAATTCAAATATGCATAGTGCTATGCGTCTCTCAGGCTTGGTCTCCATGAGGTGCTGTAGAGATGACTCCCAGGATGAAGGCTTCTGTTGATGTAGCTGGAGCTGGTGGATTGGCTGCTGGAGGTGTCACTGAAGCTGTGGATGCTGGTGCAGATGTGGTTGCTCTAGTATCAAGAACAGGCACTGTATCAGACCTCTATCCTCTTGGCACATGCACTCGCTGAAAAACATCTGTTGTTGTCTTTCCTTTCTTCTCCTCTGCTTCCTCCTGGAGCTGCTCTACTGCTAACTGAGTCTCAGTTACTTTGACATCAAGATCATAGAATTTTTGCTCAATGATTCTCTCCAAACTCTCCTGATTTTGAGTCAGGGTGGCCAAGCCCTTCTCAATTCTCAAGGTGGATTGGATCAGAAATCCAAGTTGATCTTGTTTGCTCTTTAGGAACACCTGAGATGCCTCTTCTACACCTGGCATCTTTGCAACTTTCTCTGCCCTTGCCTTTGCTCTCTTCTCATGTGCTTGCACTGATGAAGGATCATTCTCATCCATCACAATTGTGTTATCCTCAAAATCTAGCTTGAGAGGTAAGTGCTCCTTGTCCAACAAATAAGTGCTTGTGCCCATCTTTGAGTTGATGAGCACCTGAATTTGTGGAGTATACCTACAAGACCTCTTCTGATCTACAGTTGTCCTCTTGATTGTTTCCAGAATCAGACTCATCACTTTGAACTTCTGAGGGACATCAAGAATGTGCAGCAGCAAGTTGATGGAATGTCCTCTTATCATTCTGTGATCTCCAGACTTGGGCAAAAGAATATACCTCAGGATGGTGTTGATTGTAGGCAGACCAGAAAATAGAAACTTCATTGAGCCCAACTTATGAGTTCGAGGGCATCATCAGGAATTTCTTTGTACATACTTGCCATTGAGTTGTGGTCTTTCTTCTTCTTGGCATACACATCCAAGTCATCCTCATGAGCTCCTTGGGCATTTATCAACTTGGCCCATTCATCAACAGTTGATTGGTACCTTTTACCTTCTGACATCCATACAATCCTTCCATCATGATAGAAGTGAGCAGCGGAGTAGAATTGCATGAGCAGCTCATCATTCCACTTAGTGAGCTTCTGGCCAACAATCCTGTCAACTCCACAAGCCTTAAAGCTATCATAGACACCTGGGAAATGATCTTCATTCTCTCTGATGTATGTCCAGTCAACCAATCTCATGTCACAGACAATTGTCTTCTTGTCAAGCAGAATGGTCTCATAAAAGTCTTGCTGTTCCTTAGTGTGGAACCTGTAATCCACAACAGTTCTCCTTCTCACAACATAAGGGTCACTTTTTCTCCAAAGTCTCAGACCTCCATCCTTCCTGATGCTCATCTCCTCTGCCACTGGATGTGTGTTGTTGTGGTCTGGGATCTTTGGTTTGGGCTTTCACATCACCTGGGCTTCAGCTTCTTCTTCTTCAGCTTCAGGCACTGGGGCCTTGTTCTTCTCCTCAGCAAGGATGTTTCTTGTGCTTCTCTTGGGTGCAGACTTGGTGGCTGGAGCAGTAGGTTTGGGAGCAGGTTTGGGCTTAGAAGCAGCCCCTTACTTGATTGCATCTCCCATAAGCTTTTGTGCCTTAGGTGCTGGAGCAACATCCCTCTTCCTCTCCCTCTTCATCATCTGATGGATCTCTCACCATAGTTAACTTTCCAAGAACTTTAGTAGTAGTGGTTCTTGCCCTCTTCTTCTTCTTCTTGTCATCACCAGCTGCCTCTTCATCATCAGATTCAATTGTGAATTTCATAGTTTGTCCAGTGGCAACTTTTCTTGGTTTGGATGTTGGGATTCTCCTAGCTGGTGCCTTCTTGTTCATGCCTGGCTTTGTGGATGTAGCAGTGCCAAACTCCTTCTTCACGACTTTCCTTTTGAGATGGCCTCATCCTCAGCTGCAAAATAATCTTCATCTTCAAAATCTGAGGTTCTCTTCTTTTGCTCTTGTGGCTGCCTTGGGCAAGTTACTAGGTGTGCTCCTGCTGCCCTCATCATAGCTGCTTGAGTGACTAGTGCCCTCACTCATATGCTCTTGTTGTTTAGATCTGTTATGGCTGTCACTTTGGTCAGACATCTTGGCAGGCAAACTGATAGCAAACCCTGTTAATAGATTATATATGAGGTAGATTAGATGAGCATCACAAAGTACAGAGGTTTTGCAAAACAAATGAGTCAAAAACTTAGTTTTAGTTCTCTATAGAAATGATCTCGGAGCTACCAAATTGATAAACTCGGTGATACCGAAGCAACATTTGGAACCTAAACTAGTGAACTCGGTCAGACCGAGTCACGGGTCGGTGGCACTGAGATTGCTAGGGTTTCACAGAGTATTGAACTCGGTCACACCAATTTGCAGTTTTCGGTCAGACCCAAAAGCGCATGTGCAATGGCCTAAGCCAAATTGGTGAGACCGATTTCTATGATTCAGTCGGTCCGAGATGAGTTCTGCGGAGAGCTAACCCTAAAGTTTTCGAATCATCATTACTAGGGAAAAGCCTAGCAGAAGCGCGGGTTTTAGGACTATCAGTAGCGCGGGCAAGGGCGCTACTGATAAGGCGCTATAGCTAAAGCTTAGCAATAGCGCGCCTAGACCCACGCTACTGCTAAATTGACTTAGTAGTAGCGCTTCTTCAGAACAACACTACTGGTAATTAGTAGTAGCGCTTCTCCTTTCCCGTGCTACTACTATTATTTAGTATTTTATTTCTTTTTTATTTCATGCTGTATTCATACACCTTTACACTTACATCACGGGGTGAAAGAACTGTGGACTAGTTTCAAGTGTATGTCCATCCACTTGAAACTAATCCGCGGTTCTTTCACCCAATGATATAATAATATCATCATCATTATCATATCATTAAGAACTTATCATCATAATACATCATTGTCATATAACACCTCCTCAAGATCATCGTTTTCATCAATGACATCACATAGCAAATTGGTCACTAGTCGTAATCACAAGTACTCCTCATTATCAACTACATTCGACCTACTACATTCGATTAAGACCTACTACATTTTCTAAGGTAAAATAGCAAAAAAAAAGATAGCCCCTGACTCTTCATTATGGAGAATGGAGATTAGCCTGTCTCCAATTCTTGCCTTTCGCTGAATGTTACTTCCAAGAACCTCCTTGCGAATGTCCATACATTTCTTTCATTCTCTGATGAACATGTGTTCACCGGTTTTAGAAATCCGATATGCACAGGTGAGCTCCCAAGATTTACCTGGCAGTATGTTCAGAACTGTAAGGCGACCATTCAAATACATCAGATGAGGCACACAATACATCGGGAGTTTCTGTTGAAAAACATAGTAATTACTTCGTAGTTAGCAATGATGTACTAGTTTTAGAAGTATGCAAAAGATGCACGGATGTTGTAATAGTAAAAAATCTTACCAAGGTATCTCCAGAGAAGTTACTGTGGTTCAACACGTGCACTAGTGGCACGTATTCACCATAATTTGGAGGAGTTCGATAATAGTTATTGTAATCCTCAAGAAGAGTACAAAATGCGATCAGATGATTTTTCTCCTTATAAGTTAATTCGAAGCCATCGGTGTAGTGGGTTTTGTCTACCATCTTCCGCACAGTCTTTGAAGAATCAAAATAAGCTGTCAATGGAAATAAGCTGTCAACTATTTTGAAATAAACAATATAAATTAGTTAATAACTATGTTTGAGAAACTCACATTGCGGTACAATCGGAAGCGTATCAACAAGGACCCCAATGTCCATATTGTCTTGCTCGATGTCAGGATCACCAAGATCCATGGTGACAATCATACCCTCATAAAAACCATACATTTTGCAAAGTGCTTCCCAATTTTGGCAACCAAAATGGGTTATGCTCTGAGCATTGCACAGATTTACTTCAAAATCCATATCATGATGGGTCCTTAGGTGTATTTTCTTTGTTTCAAAATTTTCATGGTCTTCAAAACCCATCCTCTCCAAGACATAGCGTCTTGCATGGCATGGGATAAGCTAGTCTAATTGTAAAAGATGAAAATTAGACGTTGAAATTGTTGAAGTCATGCTTAATTACAAAAAAAACACTTGTCGTTGTTGCGTACCGTTTCAACATCGAAGGTCTCCTCGAGCTTAATGCTGAAGCGCTGATCTTCGTCCAGCTCAACGAACCTGTCGCACATACCTCGATCGTCGTGGCACCAGCTGCACTCCGCCGGGAGACTGTCGTCGTCCGAGTACGACATTTCCTATGTTCATAATTCAAAGATTAAACTTGTACAATTAAATATATGTACTAAAAACCCTAAATTAGATCATTATTTTTTGAGAAAATCCAGGCCACTCGATATTTCCTACATATTCTAGCACAAGTCATGCTAGAATTCATGAAAAAATATGGCATGACCTTTGCTAAAAAAGGACATATCGAGCGCCTAAAATTTGCCAGAACGGAAATTAATCAACACTCCGGCAAAACATAGGCCACTCGGAGGTGTAAACTAAACATGAACGGCCACTTGGGCAACCACATATCCTATTTGATCAACACAAGATATACAAGGATATTTGGCTGGTCTCACCTTGATGTCGGAGGGGGTCGGTGACTGGGACGACGGCGGAGATGTCGGAGGGGGTCGGTGACGGGGATGACGGTGGTCACCTGAAACCGTATAAGTTATCACTAATACATCCCGAATAATTGCTTAAACTAAAAAATAACAACAAATATGACATGTTCAACTAGTTTTATTAATTCAACTAGTTATTACTAAATATAAACTTACTATAAATAGAAAAAAAACCAGTTCTTTCTAAAAATAAAGTAGTTCAACTAGTTATATTAATTATCTTACTAAAAATACATTAGTTCTATTAATTCAGCTAGTTCAACTAGTTTATTAATTTACTTACTAAACTAGTTCAACTACAACTACTATTAATCATACTGCCCTAGTTAACTAGTACCATCACTACTAGTAATTAACATCTACTACTACTAAAAATCTTTAGCTATGAACCTTAAATTAACATCTACTACTACTAAAAAACATCTAGAACTAGCTAAGAAGAGAGAAAAAGGGGGTGGGGCGACGGAGAGGTAGGGGCGGCAAGGGCGGGATCGGGATCGGGAGGCGGCGGTGCTGGGTGGGCTCAGGTGGTGGCGGTGAGGTCGAGGGCAGTGGGAGGAGGGCTGCCGGCGGAGGAGGGAGGAGGGGCGTCCGCATGCGGAGGGAGGAGGGCGGCGGAGGATGGAGGGGTGGCCGCAGGCGGAGGGAAGATGTACGAGGAGGAGGGAGGAGGGACGGAAGGAGGGGAGTACCTCGGCGGCGGATGGACGAAGGCGGCGGCGGCAGCGACGCACGATGACGGTTATCGGCACGTGGGCGAGATTGAGAGTGTGAGTGAGAGAGAGGGTCGGTCGTGCGCGTGGGGATAAGGTAGGGAGAGTTGTAGCGCGTTTGCCAAAACGCGCTATAGCTGATCTGAATAGTAGTAGCGCCGTGCATTGTTACGCGCTACTGCTAAGTTGGACTACCAGTAGTGCTTTGCAGATAAACCTCTACTGCTAAGTGTAACTATACAAAAATACGTCAATGCAAAACTACATTGGCCATCAATGATCTTTTTGTGTACAATCTGAATTGTCAATATGAGTCCTCTTCGGTAGGAACCGGAGAGGACTCATATTGCGGCCACAAATTTTACACATAGAGTTTAGTGAAGACCAACTGGTTGTGATAGTTTCAGAAATAACATATTTAAGGTGGTAAACATCCTGTTCACGGAGCAAGGTGGGACTAAACTTGTGGGCTGATCTTAGCAGTAGCGGTTTTCTTTGAAGCGCGCTCCTGTTAACTTCTATAGCATTAGCGCGGTTCAGTATAGGGCGCTACTGCTATAACTAGCGCGGGGAGGGGGGGGGAGGTCATGGCAACTAGAGCAGTAGCGCGGTTTGGCGTGGACGCGCTACTGCTATTTTCCTTTCAGCAGCGCGTTTTGCTGTCACGCGCTGCTGCTAAATAGCAGTAGCTTCGTATTTTGAGGAGCGCTGCTGGTAAGATTCTATGTATAGGATTTTCCCTAGTAGTGCAAACTAAGCCTAAGGAAGAATTAGCTGGATAGATCGATTTCATTCGTGGCAAGAATAATGGCGTCGTCCTCGTGCTAGGAATCGGAGTTAAATAGACAGCACAAGGAGTCGAACACATACCCTAGTTCGGCGGGTGTTCGCTACGGCGGCAATGGCAGACCAGATTCCGTCGACACTGGCAGAAACCAGCGGCGGGAGGTCGCTGGCGGCGAGGAGGCGATCCAGAGACCCGAGGAGGCAGAGCAGGACACGCGCGGGCTGAGGGGTTTTGAAGAATTTTCCAAAATCTCACCCATGGGTATTTATATCATGACCCTGTCGGTGTGACCGAGTGGAACAACTCGCTGGCACCGAGACTGCAGAATCGCAAGCGGTTACTGCAACTCGGTGTGACCGAAATGTTCAAATCGGTTGCACCGAGATGAAAACCTATATCAACTTAGTGAACTCGTTTGACTGAAATGGATGTCTCGGTCAGACCGAAATGCACAAAGAGGTTTTGGAAGTTTAAGTCTATGACGAATCGGGGACTCCGAGTGCTCCTCACACAGAGTGGTTCGAATCTGACTTGATCAAACTTTGTGATGTGGCATGAATAGAGTTTGAGACAAGAAAAGCATAGATAGCTAGATAAGGTTCTTAGGCATTCTTGTCCATCCACTTGGCAAAAGAGAAAAAGCCAAACAATCAAAACAACAAGTGGATGTCCTCGAATGAGTGAAATATGCAACCAACATGCTCACACAATAAAATGACAAATGAAATATGTGGCAAAGCATGCACAATCACTCTAGCATCTATTAGGCAATTTGCGATGACTAGGTCATCTATATAATAGTATATTGGCTTAGGAGTCAAATGAGAACATTTGATCATAGGTCATACTCATCGTTTAAGCACAAGTGGGGTTACCACTTTTACATAAAGCATTGTTGTGTTCACACTAGTAGAGTTTCTTTAGCTCAAGTCTTAGAGCAAATCTCCCCCTAGATGTGATATCCCCCCTAAGAGGGATGAACTAACCTTGGGTTTTGTTGATGATGACTTCATGTAGGTGTTGAAGATGTGGATGCTCAATGTTGATGTAGATCATTCGGAGCTATCCATTGGAGTGAGTTGCACTTTCAATACCTACACAGGTTAGTCCACAAGGAACAAACAAGGATATCCATAGACATAGAGTGAAGCACACACAAGATGATGTCCATGAAAGCATTAGGTTACCTTGTCCCTTGTCTTACCAACAGGGTTTGTGACTCCTTGAACTACTGCAAGATGTGGAAGTTGATTGCACTTGTCCTTGCAAAAATGATATGAGTGAAGTGTGTTGGCGGAGTCACCCTCAAGAACTCTCTAGTTCTTCTTCTTTGGGATCCACATCATCTTAATGGGAATCCTTGGGGTTGTAGTCGTACTTGATGAAGTAAAACTTGATGTAGTCTTGGGAACCCACTTAACCAAGGCCTTAGGAGCTTCTTCAAATGCATCAATTTCCTCTTGAAGCTTGTCCTTGCCTTTTTGCTTGTGGCCTTGTGGTGGAAGATCATCTTGAGCTTGTGTCCCTTGAAAAGAAGTAGGATCATACTTCTCCTGTTGAGGAACAAACTTCGTCTTGGGGTATTGATCTTCTTCTCACTCAACTCCATTGGCATTGAACTTTCATTCAAAACCAACACCTTGATTCTTCTGGTGCCTTCCTTGCTTGCGTACAATTTCCTCAAATTTCTTACTTTTGGCAATGCTCTTGTAAACACCTTTCTCTATAATTTCCTTCAATAAGCTATTTTCTTGCTCAAGTGTAACGTGGCTAAGAGAATCATTAGTTGAATCAAGAGAACTACTAGAAGCAACAACATTGGATTTAGCATGATTATTGGTACTACTAGAAGAAGAATCTTTCTTACTTTTGTTGCTAGATTTAACTTGTGGCATGTAGGTAGATAAGAGTAAATGCTTGGCAATGTAAGAAGAACTTTTCTTGCGAAGATCATCATTGATTGCCTTTAAAAACTCATGCTCTTGCTCAAGGTTGAACTTTTCAAAGCGTAACTTCTCATGAGTCTTTAAAAGTTCTTGATGATCTTCCAAGATAGTTTCATGAGCTAACTTAAGAGTGTTTAGTTCTTTAGTTAGACGCCCAATCTTTTCCTTGTCATTGTCATTCGTTTTATCTTGATTAGCATGATTAATTAACGTTTCATCATGGTATTCATCACTAGAGTTGTCAACAAGTAAATCATCATCACCTAACAAATCATCTTCATCACTATTCAAATCAACATACTTGGGTGTGATACCTTTGGGCCTTTTAGCCATGAAGCATCTTCCAATTCCTTCATTTGGTGAGTCAAATATGTCATAGGAGTTGGTTGACACAAGTGCTAGACCGGCAATACCTTCATCTTGAGTATATTCGGAGTCGGAGTGATAACTTCTCTCGGAGTGAAGGTAGGAGTCGGAGCCGGATACCCATTTACCAACATGAGCTTGACGTCTTCTCTTTGTGTAGCTCTTTGATGATTTGTCCTTCCTTCTGAATCCTTGCTTCTCCGGGAGGTTCTTCGTTCATAACGATCATATCTACTCCTCTCTCTTGGTGGTGATTCTTCTCTTCTACTTCTTCTTTTAGGTGAATCTTCTCTTCTTTTGTAGGGAGCCGTACACTCATTGGAGTAGTGTTCGGATCTTCCAAAATTGTAGCAATTACGTTCACGACTCGAAGATCTTTTGTCATTGTAGGACCTTGACTTGGAACTTCTTTCCTTGCTTCTACTCTTGTAGAACTGATACGTCTCCAACGTATCTATAATGTTTGATTGTTCCATGCTTTTATATTATTTGTTTTGGATGTTTAATGGTCTTTATTATACACTTTTATACTATTTTGGGACTAACCTATTAACCAGAGGCCCAGTCCAAATTGTTGTTTTTTGCCTATTTCAGTGTTCGCAGAAAAGGAATACCAAACGGAATCAAAATGGAATGAAACCTTCGGGAGAGTGTTTTTTGGAACAAACGTGATCCAGAGAACTTGGATTGGACGTCAAGAAAGAAGCAACGAGGCCACGAGGCAGGGAGGCGTGCTTGCCCCCCTGGGCGCGCCCCCACCCTCGTGGGTCCCTCGCAGCTCCGCCGACCTACTTCTTCCTCCTATATATACCCATATACCCCGAAAACATCCAGGAGCACCATAGATCGGGAGTTCTGCTGCCAAAAGCCTCTGTAGCCACCAAAAACCAATTGAGACCCTGTTTTAGAACCCTGTCGGAGGGGCGATCCCTCACCGGTAGCCATCTTCATCATCTCGGCGCTCTCCATGATGAGGAGGGAGTAGTTCACCCTCAGGGCTGAGGGTATGTACCAGTAGCTATGTGTTTGGTCTCTCTCTCTCTCTCTCTCTCGTGTTCTTTATTTGGCATGATCTTGATGTATCGCGAGCTTTGCTATTATAGATGGATCTTATGATGTTTCCCCCCCTCTACTCTCTTATAATGGATTGAGTTTTCCCTTTGAAGTTATCTTATCGGATTGAGTCTTTAAGGATAAAGAACACTTGATGTATGTCTTGCATGTGCTTATCTTTGGTGACACGTGATCTACTTGATGTATGTTTTGGTGATCAACTTGCGGGTTTAGTGACCTTGTGAACTTATGCATAGGGGTTGTCACACGTTTTCGTCTTGACTCTCCGGTAGAAACTTTGGGGCACTCTTTGAAGTACTTTGTGTTGGTTGAATAGATGAATCTGAGATTATGTGATGCATATCGTATAATCATGCCCACGGATACTTGAGGTGACATTGCACTACTAGGGAAAACCCTAGCAGTAGCGCGGGTATTTTGCCTATCAGTAGCGCGGGATGTCGCGCTACTAATAAGGCGCTACAGCTAACGTGTAGCAGTAGCGCCTGTCATCCCACGCTACCGCTATACATGGCTAGCAGTAGCGCGCTTTAGGTAAGAGCGTTGCTGCTAATATCTGCAGC
The DNA here is from genome assembly GCF_018294505.1 of Triticum aestivum. Taxonomy (NCBI): domain Eukaryota; kingdom Viridiplantae; phylum Streptophyta; class Magnoliopsida; order Poales; family Poaceae; genus Triticum; species Triticum aestivum. The sequence goes on along the minus strand of NC_057803.1, from coordinate 614,681,397 downwards.
ACTTTTTATAAGTAAGCGCTACTGGTAAGGGAGCGCTACCGCTAACTTTGTTCCCCTCGCCACTGCTAGTTTTATTAGTTTCTATTTTTTATGCATATTTGTTTTGTATCTGAATAGGCTTTATACAATAATCTTTAGCATATCATACACATACAAATGTAATCATGGCATATACATACAAATAGTCTCATCAAATCATGTCATCATCATAATCATCATCCAACACAAAGTGGTCTCTCGTCATCATCTCGAAAATAGCGATACAAGCCTCGGTTACTTGCAACTACATCGTCATCCATCTAAACAATGATATACATGAGAAGAGCTACACTATGAGTGAGAGCGGAACTATGAAGTACATGAGTTCGTATCCCTCTCTCGCATTAGCGTGAACCTAAACTAACTACTGGCTGTCGCTCGGATACCGGAAACCGGTACACCTGGGCCTGATACTCCGGCCACTCGTCATATACTCCTGGCGTAGCACTTCTTCATCATCGACGATCTATGCACCTGCATTGTCACATGAGTTGATGATATGCAACATATATAGTTGAGCAACAGAAAGAGACAAACTTGGCAAAAATAGAAGCAACATATCATAAGCATAAATAACAAAGTTCATCATACCCAAAATGCCCTAACTAGAGTGATCTTCGCTAGTCGAGGAGGAGGACGGTTTAATTACATCATAAATAATGTTTTGCCGTGCATAACTCAAAGTTTTGACATACAAAAAGTATGGACTAAACGGAAACATTGTCATATATTGACAATCACTCCAACATGTCGTGCCATCCATCCATATCAGGGAGAAAGTCCCCGAGCTTAGTGAAAGGCTTCATGTTGAGGCGCTGAGAGGCTACACGTGTTCGGACGTCTTCCCGCGACATTTCTCCTTCTTCATAGAAAATCCCTATTTTCTTGAGGACTGATACGTCTCCAATGTATCTATAATTTTTCATTGTTCCATGCTATTATATTACCCCTTTTGGATGTTTATGGGCTTTATTTTACACATTCATATCACTTTTGGGACTAACCTACTAACCGGAGGCCCAGCCCGTATTGCTGTTTTTTTTTGCCTTTTTCAGTATTTCAAAGAAAAGGAATATCAAACGGAGTCCAAACGGAATGAAACCTTCGGGAGCGTGATTTTTGGAATGAACATGATCCAAAGGACTTGGAGTGCAAGTCAAGAAGCGACAGAGGTGGCCACGAGAGGGTAGGGCGCGCCCACCCCTACAGGGCGCGCCCCCTGTCTCGTGGGCCCCTCGGGCGGCCACCGACATACTTCTTCCTCCTATATATGCCTACGTACCCTGAAAACATCCAGGGAGCCAACGAAACACAATTTCCACCGCCGTAGCCTTCCGTATCCGCGAGATCCCATCTTGGAGCCTTCGTCGACGCTCCGCCGGAGGGGGAATCAACCACGGAGGGCTTGTACATCAACACCATAGCCTCTCTGATGAGTTGTGAGTAGTTTACCACAGACCTTCGGGTCCATAGTTATTAGCTAGATGGCTTCTTCTCTCTTTCTGGATCTCAATACAATGTTCTCCCTCTCTCTTGTGGAGATCTATTCGATGTAAACTCTTTTTTCGGTGTGTTTGTCGAGATCCGATGAATTGTGGGTTTATGATCAAGTTTATCTATGAATAATATTTGATTCTCCTCTGAATTCTTTTATGTATGATTGAGTTATCTTTGCAAGTCTCTTTGAATTATCAGTTTGGTTTGGCCTACTAGATTGATCTTTCTTGCAATGGGAGAAGTGCTTAGCTTTGGGTTCAATTTTGCGGTGTCCTTACCCGGTGACAGAAAGGGTTGCAAGGCACGTATTGTATTGTTGCCATCGAGGATAAAAAGATGGGATTTATATCATATTGTATGAGTTTATCCCTCTACATCATGTCATCTTGCATAAGGCGTTACTCTATTCTTATGAACTTAATACTCTAGATGCAGGCATGAGTTGGTCGATGTGTGGAGTAATAGTAGTAGATGTAGGCAGGAGTTGGTCTACTTGTTGCGGACATGATGCCTATATACATGATCATGCGTAGATAATTTCATAATCATTCACTTTTCTATCAATTGCTCGACAGTAATTTGTTCACCCACCGTAATACTTATGCTATCTTGAGAGAAGCCTCTAGTGAAACCTATGGCCCTCGGGTCTATCTCTTATCATATTTGATTCCAATCTACTTTTATTTGCATCTTTACTTTTTGCATCTATATTATAAAATACCAAAAATATATTTATCTTATCATACTATCTCTATTAGATCTCACTTTCGCAAGTGGCCGTGAAGGGATTGACAACCCCTTTATTGCGTTGGTTGAGAGTTCTTTGTTTGTTTGTGTAGGTGCGTGGGACTTTTGAGGAGCCTCCTACTGGATTGATACCTTGGTTCTCAAAAACTGAGGGAAATAATTACGCTACTATTGCTGCATCACCCTTTCCTCTTCAAGGAAAACCAACACAAGCTCAAGACGTAGCAAGAAGGATTTCTGGTGCCGTTGCCGGGGAAGTCTTCGCTCAAGTCAAGAAATTCCAAGTACCCATCACAAACTCATCTCCCTCGCATTTACATTATTTGCCATTTGCCTCTCGTTTTCCTCTCCCCCACTTCACCCTTGCCGTTTTATTTGCCCTCTCTTTCCCAATCTCCTCCTCCTCTCTCGCTTGCTTTCTTCTTCCTTGCTTTTGTTTGCCATTATGTCTAAAATTGGGGAGATTATCGTCGATATGGACAATAATGATAACATGTAAAATTCCGAGGCTCCAGCCGAAGAACCCCTATCTTGCATACTAAAAAGTTTTGAATCGGTAGTGGTAACATTATTGGAAAAAGTGTTATTCAAGATTTCTATACTTGTGCCGGTGCTTTACCTTCCATGGGTGGTTCTATTCTTCATAGAACTAGTAGTCTTGCGGATGCCATTGCTATGCTTGTAGTTGAACTTGAAAGACAATTTATGCATATGCATCCTGTCATACAAAGATTTTTTCTGGAATTTTCCAATATTGAGCATTCTTCTGTTAAACGCGTTGTTACTATCTTTTTGGCTTAGGAGTTTAGATTTATAATAAGAGAGGCCAATGAAGTCTTTGCGCACTATAGGGTGGACGCCGGTCGTCCTCCCATAGAGGCGGTCCTCTTTGATCAAGAGGAAATTAGGCGTTTCCAATCTTCGGAGTATGTTGCTTTCAATGAAAACGTTAGAAAAAAGGTTCCTACCAATGTATTAATTGATAGAATTACCAAACTTAATAATGATTTTTCCCTTTAAAACAATGAGCTAGGATACTCTCTTGAGTATAGGCTCACGATATTTTGTCAAAAGAATGCTTTTAGTGATGAATTAGTTGTGCATTATGAAGGGCCAAAGGAGGAACCCGTTCCTCCTGAGATTGATCTTGGGGACTTTTGTCCCGCTAAATTTAGCCCTTTTGGTTAGTTTTGCTTTCCTCAAAGAAAACTTGCTGCCGAACGTAGAGAATATGAGATGAGCTTTCAAGATCTGTCTTATTATTATGGCACTACTTAGAACTATCTTCGCTTTTATGCCTAGCTAGGGGCGTTAAACGATAGCGCTAGTTGGGAGGCAACCCAATTTTATTTGTGTTTTTTGTTTTTCTTCCTGTTTACTAATAAATCTTGCATCTACCTTATGTTTAGATGTGTTTTATGTTTTAATTAGTGTTTGTGCCAAGTAGAACCTATAGGATAACCTATGATGATAGTTGATTTGATTCTGCTGAAAAACAGAAACTTTGTGCACAGGAAATTAGTTTTGCTAAATCACAGGAACATGCTTTTGCGTTGATTCTTTTTGCTTCTGATCAATAGACAAATTGTCCAGGACTTCCAATTTTTGTAGGATTTTTAAAGTTCCAGAAGTTTGCGTTAGTTACAGATTGCTACAGACTGTCTATTTTTGACAGATTCTGTTTTTCGTGTGTTGTTTGCTTATTTCGATGCATCTATGGCTAGTAAAATAGTTTATAAACCATAGAGAATTGGAATACAGTAGGTTTAACACCAAAATAAATAAAGAATGAGTTCATTACAGTACCTTATGTGGTGGTTTTGTTTTCTTTCACTAACAGAGCTTATAAGATTTCCTGTTGAGTTTTGTGTTGTGAAGTTTTCAAGTTCTGGGTGAAGCTTTTATGGACTATGGAATAAGGAGTGGCAAGAGCCTAAGCTTGGGGATGCCCACGGCACCCCAAGATATTCAAGAATAGCCAAAAGCCTAAGCTTGGGGATGCCCCGGGAAGGCATCCCCTCTTTCGTCTTCGTTCATTGGTAACTTTACTTGGAGCTATATTTTTATTCGCCACATGATATGTGTTTTGCTTGGAGCGTAGTGTATTATATTAGTCTTTGCTTTTTAGTTTACCACAATAATCCTTGCTGTACACACCTTTTGGGAGAAGCCTACTTGATTAGAATTTGCTAGAATACTCTATGTGCTTCACTTATATCTTTTGAGCTTGATAGTTTTTTGCTCTAGTGCTTGACTTATATTTTTTAGAGCACGGCGGTGGCTTAATTTTGAAGAAATTGCTAGTCTCTCATGATTCACTTATATCTTTTTGAGAGTCTCTTAGAACAGCATGGTATTTGCTATGGTTACAAATTTGGTCCTAGAATGATGGGCATCCACGTTGGGTATAATAAAAACTATCATAGAAAGTGAATTGGATGCTATGATCAATTTGATACTTGATAATTGTTTTGAGATATGGAGGTAGTGATATTAAAGTCATGCTAGTTAGGTGATTATGAATTTAAAGAATGCTTGTGTTGAGGTTTGTGATTCCCGTAGCATGCACGTATGGTGAACCGCTTTGTGATGAAGTTGGAGCACAATTTTATTTATTGATTGTCTTCCTTATGAGTGGCGGTCGGGGACGAGCGATGGTCTTTTCCTACCAATCTAGCCCCCTAGGAGCATGCGCATAGTACTTTGTTTTTGATGACTTTTAGATTTTTGCAATAGGTATATGATTTCTTTTGACTAATGTTGAGTCCATGGATTATACGCACTCTCACCTTTCCACCGTTGCTAGCCTCTCTTGTGACGCGCAACTTTCACTTGTACCATACACGCACCATATACCTTCCTCAAAACAGCCACCATACCTACCTATTATGGCATTTCCATAGCCATTCCGAGATATATTGCCATGCAACTTTCCACTGTTTCGTTCATATGACACGCATTACCTTTGTCATATTGCTCTTTGCATGATCATGTAGTTGACATCGTATTTGTGGCAAGGCCACCTTCATAATTTTCATACATGTCGCTCTTGATTCATTGCATATCCCGGTACACCACCGGAGGCATTCATATAGAGTCATATCTTGTTCTAGCTTTGAGTTGTAATTCTTGAGTTGTAAATCCATAAAAGTATGATGATCTTCATTATTAGAGCATTGTTCCAGTGAGGAAAGGATGACGGAGACTATGAGTCCCCACAAGGCGGGATGAGACTTCAGACTTTACAAAAAGAAAAAAAAAGAGAAAGGCCAAAAAAAGGCCAAAGAAAAAAAAAGAAAAAGAAAAAAAAAAGAGAAAAAGGAAAAGAAAAAAAATAAAATGAGAGAAAAATAGAGAAGGGACAATGCTACTATCTCTTTTTCCACACTTGTGCTTCAAGGTAGCGCCATGATCTTCATGATAGAGAGTCTTCTATGTTGTCACTTTCATATACTAGTGGGAATTTTTCATTATAGAACTTGGCTTGTATATTCCAATGATGGGCTTCCTCAAAATGCCCTAGGTCTTCGTAAGCAAGCAAGTTGGATGCACACCCACTTAGTTTCTTTTGTTGAGCTTTCATATATTTATAGCTCTAGGGCATCCGTTGCATGGAAATCCCTACTCACTCACATTGATATGTATTAATGGGCATCTCCATAGCCCGTTGGTACGCCTAGTTGATGTGAGACTATCTTCTCCTTTTTGTCTTCTCCACAACCACCATTCTATTCCACATATAGTGCTATGTCCATGGCTCACTCTCATGTATTGCGTGAAAGTTGAAAGAGTTTGAGATTATTAAAGTATGAAACAATTGCTTGGCTTGTCATCGGGGTTGTGCATGATTAAATACTTCGTGTGATGATGATAGAGCAACAGCCAGACTATATGATTTTGTAGGGATAACTTTCTTTGGCCATGTTATTTTGAGAAGACATGATTACTTTGATTAGTATGCTTGAAGTATCACTATTTCTTATGTCAATATGAACTTTTATTTTGAATCATTTGGATCTGAACATTCATACCACAATAAAGAAAATTACATTAAGAATTATGCTAGGTAGCATTCCACATCAAAAATTCTGTTTTTATCATTTACGTACTCGAGGACGAGCAGGAATTAAGCTTGGGGATGCTTGATACGTCTCCAACGTATCTATAATTTTTTTTGTTCCATTCTATTATATTACCCCTTTTGGATGTTTATGGGCTTTATTTTACACATTTATATCATTTTTGGGACTAACCTACTAACCGGAGGCCCAGCCCGTATTGCTGTTTTTTTGCCTATTTCAGTATTTCGAAGAAAAGGAATATCAAACGGAGTCCAAACGGAATGAAACCTTCGAGAGCGTGATTTTTGGAACGAACGTGATCCAGAGGACTTGGAGTGCAAGTCAAGAAGCAGCCGAGGCGGCCACGAGAGGGTAGGGCGCGCCCACCTCTACAGGGCGCGCCCCTTGTCTCGTGGGCCCCTCGAGCGGCCACCGACGTACTTCTTCCTCCTAGATATGCCTACGTACCCCAAAAACATCCAAGGAGCCAACGAAACACAATTTCCACCGCTGTAACCTTCTGTATCCGTGAGATCCCATCTTGGAGCCTTCCCCGATGCTCTGCCGGAGGGGGAATCGACCACGGAGGGCTTCTACATCAACACCATAGCCTCTCCGATGAGTTGTGAGTAGTTTACCACAGACCTTCGGGTCCATAGTTAAAGCTTCTTCTTCTCTCTTTTTGGATCTCAATACAATGTTCTCCCCCTCTCTTGTGGAGATCTATTCGATGTAAACTCTTTTTGCAGTGTGTTTGTCAAGATCCGATGAATTGTGGGTTTATGATCAAGTTTATCTATGAATAATATTTGATTCTCCTCTGAATTCTTTTATGTATGATTGAGTTATCTTTGCATGTCTCTTTGAATTATCAGTTTGGTTTGGCCTACTAGATTGATCTTTCTTGCAATGGGAGAAGTGCTTAGCTTTGGGTTCAATCTTGCAGTGTCCTTACCCAGTGATAGAAAGGATTGCAAGGCACGTATTGTATTGTTGCCATCAAGGATAAAAATATGGGGTTTATACCATATTGCATGAGTTTACCCCTCTACATCATGTCATCTTGCTTAAGGCGTTACTCTGTTCTTATGAATTTAATACTCTAGATGCAGGCAGGAGTCGGTCGATCTGTGGAGTAATAGTAGTAGATGCAGGCAGAAGTCGGTCTACTTGTTGCGAACGTGATGCCTATATCACTACTAGGAAAAGGGCTATAGATGATATGGCCACTAATGACGCACCAGACATTTGGTGTGCCACTACTATATAGCAGTGGCGCACCATGTGCTGGTGCGCCACTAGTAACAATTTTTTTTCCAAAAATACTAATGGCGCACCAGGGCACAGTGCGCCATTACTAGTTTTAACTAGTAATGGCGCCACTACTATTTTTTTTATTTTTTTGCAAAACTACTAATGGCGCACCAGGGCACAGTGCGCCATTACTAGTTTAAACTAGTAATGACGCACTGTGCTGCGCCATTAGTATATTTTTTGCAAAACTACTAATGGCGCACCACCAGCAGGTGTGCCATTAGTAACCTAGGACCAGCTAGATATTTTGGGCAGCCAGACCTACCCACTCACTTTCCTCACTTCATTCTCTCCACCTCCTCCTCCAAGCTTGTCTCGGCTGCCTCCTCCTCCTCACCTCATTTGCACCATAGATTCATCCAAATTAAGTGGTTCAATTACCTTTTTTTGATAGGTAAGTAAGGGGGAAGGTATCTTTATGTTGTAGATCTACATTTTTTCTCCCTCCAACAACGTGCACATGCACTTTTTATGGCCTAGCTAGATCTATGTATGTTTGTGGTGTTGCATATGTTTGTGGTGTTGCATATATGTTTGTGTTTGTAGGTACTGGTATTTGCAATGCGATAGTTGCCAATATTTTGCTGGAATGTTGATTCATTTCCGTTTCGGCGAGAATTTTGGCACTATGCATTCTTTTTGGTCCTATTTTTAGGGAAAGTCATGCCAATTTTTTTCTTGGTTCTAAAATATTGTTTTGCTCTACCCCGCAGGTGACCATGGTCCGCACGATGACCGAATGCTTCAAAAGAACGAGACGGAGATAAGATGTCCATGTCGAAGATGCAAGCTGAAGAGCCTTATTGCGGACCCAGATTCCGGGCAGGTGTGGGACCACCTGCTCTTGAGTGGTTTCATGGATGGCTATCGGTGGCAAGGTGATGAAGATGACTATGAAGTCGTCCATGGGGGGCGGGCAAGAAATGAGGAAGGGCAGCAAGACAACCACCGCTGCTCGGGCGGGCGAGAAGACGAAGAATCTCCAGGACATGATCACGATGGTGATGCTATACACAGTCATAATGTAGAAGATGCACGACATGATGATGAGGAAGATGCCGGAGCAGACGAAGGGCATGATCATGAAGATGAAGATGACGGAGCAGACGACAATAGACCATCGATGGGCTGGGTGGAGGACCCTCATATTCAAGAGCTGCTTCTCAAGCAGACGGATAACGCAAGAGCTGCCACCCGAGAGAAAGCCAAGCTGGATCAACTAGAGATAGACGGGGTTACTCCATTGTATGAAGGATGCAGGCCCGAGGATACCCGCCCGAAAGTAACGCTCATGGCTCTGGAGATGAAGGTAAAACACAAAATGACCAACGCATGCTTCTACGAGAACATGTCATTCTGGCACGAACGTCTTCGCAAGGGGAACAAGTGCCCGACCAGTTTCGAGGAGGTGAAGAAAATCGTGTGTCCTCTGGATTTACCGCACGTGAAATACCATGTGTGCATGAACAATTGCATCATTTATCCGAACGAGCACGCGGAGTCTACCATATGTCCGGTGTGCGGCGTCACTCGATACAAGAAGAGGAAGAAAGCTTCTGGAAAAGTGGTGTGGTACTTTCCAATCACGCCTCGTCTGCAGCGGTATTTCGCGGACCCTAAGGTAGCAAAGCTCCTGCGTTGGCACATGGATAGGGAGGAGAAGAAGCGAGAAGATGACGCAAATGATCCGGAGATAAATAAAAAAGACAATATGCTGAGTCACCCTAAGGATGGGAGCCAGTGGCAAGCGTTAAACTTCAAACACCCAGAATTTGGGAAGGATCCAAGGAACATCGTACTGGGCGAGAGCATCGATGGAGTCAATCCGTTTGGCAGCCAGAGAAGCACACATAGCACCTGGCCTGTGTTTGTGTGGATGTACAACCTTCCCCCCTGGTTGTGCATGAAGAGGAAGTACATTCACATGAGTATGCTAATTGAAGGGCCGAAACAACCAGGGAACGACATCAATCTGTATCTGGGGCTGCTAAAAGAGGAGCTAGACACGTTGTGCAAAACGCCAGCCAATACGTGGGATGCCGCAGAGAAAGAATATTTCCCTATGAGAGCCGCACTGCTCACGATGGTGCACGACTATCTCGGTTACGGATATCTCGTGGGGCAGGTGGTCCACGAATTTTCTGGATGCGTCAGGTGCATGGATGACACAATGTATCGCCAGCTAGATAGAGATCCCGGGTCTTCGAAAACCGTCTTCATGGGACATCGAAGGTGGCTTCGCAACGATAACCCATGGAGGAAACGCAAGGATCTGTTCGATGGTGAAACCGAACCCCGAAGACGCCCGCGTACGAGGAGCGGCGAGGAAATAGACGAGCTGTTGAAAAATTGGAAAGATTGCCCACTGTCGAGAAAGAAGCAAAAGGCGCCAGAGCCGGGAAAGAAGCGAAAGGCGCCAGAGCCGCTGCAGAAGGTATGGAAAACGAGGTCTGTTTTCTGGGACTTGCCGTACTGGAAGATCCACTGTGTGCCTCACAGCCTTGATGTCATGCATATCACGAAGAATGTGTGCGAGAGTCTGCTTGAAGAGTACGATATCAACGGCTACCTATTCTACACCGAGGGAAAGGACATGAAGAGCGATGGTTATCAGAACTTCAGGGTAACGATGGAATCCTACACCGGTAACAACAAGGACAAATACTATGGAAGGATTGAGGAGATCTGGGAGCTGAGCTACGCTGGAGAGAAGGTCCCGATGTTCCGTGTTAGATGGGCCAAGAGTGTCATAAAAGAAGACCGGTATTTCACCACCATGGCTATACCCGAAGCCAAATCCAAGACCGTGGGCGCAAATGTCACCGCGAAAAATGAGCCATGGGTACTGGCTTCCCAAGTGGATCGATGCTTCTTCATTACCGACCCGTCAAAGCCCAATCATGTTTTCGTGAGGAGAGGCAAAAGGAAGATCATCGGAATGGATGGAGTCGCCAATGAGCAAGACTTCAACAAGTACGGCGACCCGAAGATGGAACACGACGACGACGATGAAGTACCAGCATACACCACAAAAAGAAGCAGGACCACCCTACCTAAAGGACGTCCGTTCAAGAGAAGAACTCCATTTACGAAAAATAAGGGCAAGAAGATTGTGAACAGATAGCTAGCTATGATCGATTGTATATAATTGTAGCCTTCATTTCTCGATTGTATTCCATGGGCACTTATTGAACTCATGAATATTTTTAAATTTCATGGGCACTTTTTAAATTTCATGGGCACTTTTTGAATTTCCCCCTCCATCTCGATCGCTATCCCCCTCCATCTCGATCTCGATCACCCCCGCACCCTCCCCGGCTCGCTCCACCGCTGCCGAGCACCACCCGCACCCTCCCCCGCTCCACCGCCGCTGACGAGCCCCCACACCCTCCCCCGCTCCACCACCGCCAATGACCCCCCGCACCCTCCCCGGCCCGCTCCACCGCCGCCGAGCACCCGCCGCACCCTCCCCCGCTCCACCACCGCCGACAACCCCCTCACTCTCCCCAGTAATGTTTTACCAATTCACAAATGAATGCAACTAAAAATCCAAAAAAAAACAAATTTGATTATATTTTCAAATAACAAATTTGATGATATTTAAAAAAAAATTATTACTGTTTTTATAAAAAATTATTACTGCTTCATATTCATATTCATTTTCTAAAAAATTATTAGATGCAACAAAAAATAATAATAAAAAAAATTTACTTATGGCGCACCGCTCGGTGGTGCGCCATTGCTATCTAATTTCTTTTTCTAATGGCGCACCGCTCGGGGGTGCGCCATTGCTATAAAAAAACATACTAATGGCGCACCGTTGCCTGGGTGCGCCATTAGTAATCTTCCCCCTAGCTAATTCATTCCTCTTCCTCGCCAGATCCCTCCGTCCCTCTCCCTCACTAGATCCACCCGCTGCCCCGACCCACGACGCCGCCGCCCTGACCCCCGCCGCCCCCACGCCCCCGCGCCCCCACCACTGCAGCTCCTCCGCGCCGCCACCGCCGCGCCCGCCACCACTGCATTCACTGCACCGCCGACGACCGCACGGTGTGCAGGACGACGACCGCCGCCGACCCGCGAAGCACATGGCCGCCGGCCTCCCCACGACCAACCGTGGTGCTCAGGAGGACCGCCACCGTCTTCCTCTTCGACTACGAGGACCCGGACGAGCTCGGACACCCTAGAGCCATCCCTTTGCTGCCGCCGCCGCCGCCGACCCCGACCCCAACCCCGACCCCTCCGGCGACCGGCCGCGCCCGCCCAGGTACCTCTCCTCCTTCCTCCTTCCTCCCTCTCCACCCTTCCTCCCCATTCCCTCCCACCCTCCCCTCGACCGTGGTACAGGTCGTCGGCATACTGTGCCAGCGTGTAGCTGAATGTTGTAGGTTAAGTCAACACCTAGAAATGTTGTAGTTTGATCGGTTCGTTGACATGATCTTATCTCCTCTCATCTGTCATCTCTTCTCCCTACAGGTAGAGTGGCCAGAGGAGCATACCAACATCCATCTTTACCTTCCACCCAACACCAACGTGGTGAGTTTCCCCTCTCCCCCATCTACCAGCCAAATCTAAACATCAACTACAGTTTGTACGTTTTGGTTATACTTTGTTTCAGTTTGTACACATATCGTTTTGGTTAAACTCCTGTCTTAGATGCCATGGCTGAAACTAGAGCAAACTGTGTATGTGCATCACATTTTGGTTCAGTTTTGGATGACTAAGACTAGGTAGAGCATACTATGTGTGTGTGTATCCATTGTATCATGATGAATTGACTTGTGCTAAAATTAGAAAGGAGAAATGGTACACAGACATGTTAGTCTATTTAACCACCTTCTCAGATCAACTTGACACAATACTATTTTGATGTGTTTTAGTAATTGTGGTTATATACTCTATAAATTTATTCATCAACATGATTTCTTTATTTTCTGTGTCATACATTTTACATCTCTTTAGTCCTAAAAAATCAAATAGGGGCAAGACTATTACAGAAAAATTACTTGCAAGCATTTTGTGATTTACTTCTTTATAGAGTATTTCGTAATGCAATTATCTTAATAATCTCCCGTGTTTGTCTGATGTTGACCATCCGAGAGTATGTGTAACTAGTTTCACTCTGTCCTGAAGGTTTTTGACTACAGAATCTGTGGTGACCCATACTCTGTTGGTTCACACTCATTGAGTTCGCTCGTGAAGGTATTATATGTTCACATGGTACATTTATGTTTTTCAGAAGTTAATTGATGGTTTGATACATGATACATTTCATGCACAGGGTGCTAGAGCTGCACTTAACTTGCTAAAATAATCCCCTTGTTCCTACTGGTTATATAAATTCATTGCTTGTCCTATGTTTTCTGTCAGGGTATTATTCAGGAAGCTTTCTTGAGTTTGTGTCCTTTAATTTGTAAATCCGCAGTTCTAGCCACTGTTTGTACTTCTAGCCACTCCTTGCTGCTAGTTCCTTAAGGAGTTCTGCACAAAATTAGCTCAACAAGTTGCATCTGGTTTTTACAAAGTTGTTTTGGCTTAAGAGGATAAGTTGTTGTATATACTGTCATAAAGTTCAGCAAGAACATACCATCAATAGTGCTACTCTAGTATCTAGCTGGGGAGGGACAAATGGACAGGGCATCACTGTAGCTGCACTGCACAACAAACTATTAGTCTTAGGATTAACACTCCTCATATGAGATGAGAGGATTTGTTTTAAATGGCTTCTTGCAGTTTTGAAAATTCAGTTTATTCGTTACTGAAAATTCAGTTAATTCAGTTAGGCACACAAATTTCAGAACTTTTGTGTGCCCTAGTACTTGGTGTTTGTAGAAAACCAGTAGTGTCAATGTGACTAGAATTTACTTGTTCTTATATGGGTGAAACTTCACTTGTTTTTAGGCTAGTGCAGGGTGTTGCTTTATTCTGTCATCATTTGTAACTATGTCACAAATAAATTGTTCCTTCTTCTGTATTTGACAAGTAATGACTGTTGATAAGCTGAGGCATGTATTAACCGGTTTCTTTGCTGTAACATACTGTATATCACTCCACAATGAAATATAGTACATATTGATGTGCTTTGTAAAACTTGTTCATGTATTGAACTACTAATGCCTTGTGATGCTCTGAATTACTTGTGATGCCTCTGAATTACTTGTGATCACATTGAGAAAGACTTGTAAAGATGATGATCATCTTTTACAGACAACAATTTCTGTAAACACGTCAGTAACTTTGCTAGTTTGCTGGGTTTTGTCTCCGATCATCGTGTCGTGATGATTTTGCAGGTACCCCGAGAGGCCCTTGAGTTTGCTGGAATGTCGATTAACTTCCGTTCCGGCAAATTTGGGTACTCCATATGTCCTATTTTCAGCAAAGGTCATGCCGAAATTTTCCGTGAATTTTAGCATGACTTTGCTAAAAATAGGACATATGGGGTACTTGTGACTAATGCATGGGCTGGGGTCTTAGTACTTAATTAAGTAGGATCAAGTGCCCCTTTATTCTTGCAGCATTAAACCATAGGTGGCAATAGAGCCAAGTGATTAGGGCCAACTTAGAATTCTCCTTCCCAGCTTAGCTTTTAGGGTTCCTCGGCGTCGACAAACCCTAAATGATAAAAGCTTAGCTTTTAGGATGCCTCAGTGTCGACAAACCCTAAATGATGAGACCATGATCTTGTTCCTTGACAATAACCAACTTTTTGACCAAACTTTTTTCCGATTTAGACCGAAACATGGCCCACAATGATGAGGCCGGCGGTTCGGGCAGCAAGCATTCCGGGAGCTATCCGAGGAGAAGGAGGAAGAACCTCACCGCTATGAGGATGCCGCGGAAGACACCGATCCTGACTACACAACCCCTAGTGGCGTCGGGGATGACACCACTGATGGTGCCACTGAGGATGCCACCATTGATGATGGTGGCGCACGCACAGATGGCAGCCAACCGAAGAGGGAATGGAAGGACCGGCGCCCGAACGTGCTCGGCACCGTCAAGGAGGAATTTAATGAAGTCAACTCCGACGGGCATCCAACGACGCCCAAAGAATTAGTCAAGGGGTACTCGGTTCAGCTCGGGTGCATTCTCCGGAGCACTGTCTCGATCAACACCGAGAACCTAAGGCATAAGGACCGAGGGAATTTGCGCAGCCTCCTCTTCACGAAGATGCACGAACGATACAAGTACCCCGCTGACTTTGCAAACACACGCCTCTCAGGGAATAAAGTGCACAGTGCCGCCCTCACGAGGATGAGCACGACCCTGTCTACTTGGAGAAGCGCGGTGAAGGGAATGATTGACAAATGTGATAGCTATGAGAAGACCAAGGCGAACAATCCTTCGATCAGCGAAGATGACTACAAGGAGTTCAAGATCAAGTGCAAGAGCAGCGCAACCTCCAAATCAAGTCAGTGGGGGAAAGAAATGCAGCAGTTGAACTTAGGGGTCCACCAACTCGGTCCCTGCGATTACAGAGTGGCGTAGCCTATGTGGGACAAGGAGGACGCGGAGCGTGCCGAGCAAGGCCTACCGCCCCGCTTCGAGAAATACCATGACAAGCATATCAGGAGCTTTGTCAGGGCCCGGTACAAGGAGGACCCGGTAACAAAGGAGCTTACCACGGATCCGAAGACCAGGGCGCTTGAGCTTGTTCTGGTAAGGAATACACCCCCGCGTAATTAGCTCCATATGGTTGCATTCTAATTAATTCCCCATATTTGTAAATGGTTCACGTTCCTTCCGCAGGAGACTGAAAGTAGTAGCGTGGGGTCGTCTCAGAGCTCCCCTTTCGACACCCCTTTAAATAGGGCGTTGAACGTAATGAAAAAAAGGATAAGCTCAGTAAGCCGTCGTCAGCTGGTCGTGTGGCCGGCAGAGGCTTGTCCACAAAATGGTCGTCATACTATACCGCTGGTGGGCGAAAGGAGAAAAAGACCAGCTCGGAAAGCCAGTCGTGCGAGGTTCAAGAACTCAAGGCACAAGTGGCGCGGATTCCGGAGATTGTCCAAGAACAAGTTGTAGGACCTTGAAGAATGTCTAGAGGGGGGTGATTAGACTACTTGACCAATTAAAAACTTAACGTTTTCCCAATTTTAGAGTTTGGCAGATTTTAGCTATCTTGGGACAAGTCAAGCAATCATCACACAATTCAAGCAAGCATGCAAAGAGTATATAGGCAGCGGAAATTAAAGCATGCAACTTGCAAGAAAGTAAAGGGAAGGGTTTGGAGGATTCAAACGCAATTGGAGACACTGATGTTTTTGGCGTGGTTCCGATAGGTGGTGCTATCGTACATCCACGTTGATGGAGACTTCAACCCACGAAGGGTAACGGTTGCGCGAGTCCACGGAGGGCTCCACCCACGAAGGGTCCACGAAGAAGCAACCTTGTCTATCCCACCATGGCCGTCGCCCACGAAGGACTTGCCTCACTAGCGGTAGATCTTCACGAAGTAGGCGATCTCCTTGCCCTTACAAACTCCTTGGTTCAACTCCACAATCTTGTCGGAGGCTCCCAAGTGACACCTAGCCAATCTAGGAGACACCACTCTCCAAGAAGTAACAAATGGTGCGTTGATGATGAACTCCTTGCTCTTGTGCTTCAAATGATAGTCTCCCCAACACTCAACTCTCTCTCATAGGATTTGGATCTGGTGGAAAGAAGATTTGAGTGGAAAGCAACTTGGGGAAGGCTAGAGATCAAGATTCATATGGTAGGAATGGAATATCTTGGCCTCAACACATGAGTAGGTAGTTCTCTCTCAGAAATGGTAAGTTGGAAGTGTAGGTTTGTTCTGATGGCTCTCTCCACGAATGAAGAGGAGGTGGAGGGGTATATATAGCCTCCACACAAAATCTAACCGTTACACACAATTTACCAAACTCGGTGGGACCGATTCAACAGACTCGGTCAGACCGATTTAGTAAACCTAGTGACCGTTAGGATTTTCGGTGGGACTGACATGCAACTCGGTAAGGACCGATTCGGTTAGGGTTAGGGCATAACGTAATCTCGGTAAGACCGATCACTCAAACTCGGTGAGACCGATTTTGGTAATAAGCTTTCCAGAGAGTTGGTCAGGTAAACTCGGTGGGACCGATTTGCTCTTTTCGGTGAGACCGAAATGTTACAAAAGGGAAACAGAGAGTTTACATTGCAATCTCGGTGGGACCGATCGCTCACTTCGGTTAGACCGAAACGTTACGAAGGGAAACAGAGAGATTACAATCCCATCTCGGTGAGACCGAGATCCCTATCGGTAGGACCGATTTGCCTAGGGTTTGTGGCAGTGGCTATGACATTAGAACTCGGTGGCGCCGGATAGAAAGAATCGGTGTGACCGATTTTGGCTTTAGGTTTAGGTCATTTGTGGATGTGAGAAAGTAGTTGAGGGTTTTTGGAGCATATCACCAAGCACATGAAGCAAGAGGCTCATTAAGCAACACCTCATCCCTCCTTGATAGTATTGGCTTTTCCTATAGACTCAATGTGATCTTGGATCACTAAAATGTAAAATGAAGAGTCTTGAGCTTTTGAGCTTGAGCCAATCCTTTGTCATTAGTATTTTGAGGGATCCACTTTCATCATCCATGCCATGCCATTCATTGAGCTTTCCTGAAATAATAGTCTTGGAATAGCATTAGCTCAATGAGCTATATGTTGTTATGAATTACCAAAACCACCTAGGGATAGTTGCACTTTCAATCTCCCCCTTTTTGGTAATTGATGACAACATATAGATCAAAGCTTCGACAAATGATAATAAGATTGAAAAACATCGTCGCTTTGAGAAGTATGTGATAAGAAAGAGCTCCCCCTAAATTTGTGCATAGTTTAGGATTTGCTTTGGACTGCAAACGCACAAGGAATTAGGCTCATGGGTTACTCTTCCATGTCACATACATCTTGGTGGAGCGCTCAAAATGATAAAGATTGAATACATGCACTCATCACCAAGCAAAGTGAATGATCACATATGGATAGGTAAGATAATATCATCAAACATGCATAACTGTAGCTTATGATCAAACACATGATCATCAATGTCTCACAAAAAACAGCATAGTATCTCAAGCAATCAAAAGCAAACAAAGTTTAACCACCAAAGCAAGAGAGAACAAAAGCAACACACACTCTCTCTCTCTCGAAGCTTATGATCTATACATTTTTCTCCCCCTTTGGCAACAAGTTACCAAAAAGTTCATAGAAAATGCATAGTGCTAGATCGACTCTCAGGATTGATCTTCAGGTGGTGGTGTCCGGAGAACTCCAAGAACGAAGGCTTTAGTTGAAGTGGATGGAGCTGGAGGAGTTGGTGCTGGAGCTGGTTGCACTGGAGCTGTAGGAGATGTAGCTGGTGCAGATGATGTGGCTCTGGTGTCTGTCACAGGCACTGCGGCTGACCTCTGAGCTCTAGGCACTCTGGCAAATACATTAGTGGTAGTCTTGCCCTTCCTCTCCTGCATGTCATCCTGTAGCTGCTCCACAACTGACTGAATCTCAGTTACTTTGACATCTAGATCATGGAATTTTTGTTCCATGATTCTTTCCAAGCTCTCCTGATTTTGAGTTAGGGTGGCCAATCCCTTTTCAATCCTCAGTGTTGATGCTATCAAGTAACCAAGCTGCTCCTATTTGTTCTTCAAAAAGTACTCAGATGCCTCCTCTTGAGTTGGCATCTTGGCAGCCTTCTCTTTCCTCGCCTTCTCCTTCTTCTCTTGAGCTTGTACTGATTGTCCTCAAAGTATGGATAGAGAGGAAAATGTTCCTTATCCAATAGATATTTGCCTGTGCCCATCTTTGAGTTAATCAACTCCTGAATCTGAGGGGCATATCCACAACTTCTCTTTTGGTCTGCTGCAGTCCTCTTAATGGTCTCAACCATAAGGCTCATGACCTTGAATTTTTGTGGCACATCAAACAAATGCAACATGTTGATTGCATGCCCTCTAATCATGTTGTGGTCACCTGACTTGGGCAACAGAGTGTGCCTTAGGATCCAATTGATTGTTGGCAGACCTGACAGAAGAAAGTGGACTGACCCAAACTTATGTGTCTCAATGGCTTTGTCTGGGATCTCCTTGTACATGTGTGCCATGGAATTGTGGTCCATCTTCTTCTTGGCATAGACATCCAAGTCATCTTCACTTTCCTTTGGGGCATTGATCAGTTTTGCCCATTCCTCAACGGTTGACTGGTACCTTGTACCTTTAGACATCCAAACTATCCTCCCATCTGGATATAAGTGTGCTGTGGAGTAGAATTGCATAATGAGTTCATCATTCCAGTTGGTGAGCTTTTGCCCAACAAAATCTGCAACTCCACAAGCAACAAAACTATCTTGCACTCCAGGATAGTGTTCTTCATTTTCTTTCATGTAGGTCCAGTCGACCCACCTCATATCACACACTATGGGCTTCTTGTCCAACAAGATTGTCTCATAGAAGTCCTGCTGTTCCTTTGTATGGAACTTGTAATCAACAGCAGTCCTTCTCCTTGTGGCATATGGATCTGTCATCCTCCATAGCATCAACCCTGAGTCTCTTCTGATCTTCATGTCCTCAGCCACAGGATGGGCATCATTGTGGTCTGGTATCTTGGGCTTGAGCTTCCTCAGGACTTGTCCTTCTTCATCTTCCTCATCAGCAACTTCAGGCACTGGGGCCTTGTTCTTCTCAGCAGCTGGAATACTCCTGGTATTCCTCTTTGGTGCAAGCTTGGGCTTGGGGGCAGCTTTGGGTGCTTCCTTGGGCTTTGATGTTGCAGCCCCTGACTTAATTGCATCACCCATAAGCTTTTGTGCCTTGGGTGCTGGTGCAGCAACCTCTTCTTCCTGTTCAGAATCTCTCCTCATTGAGGGATTTCCAAGAACCTGGGCAGTAGTGGTTCTGGCTCTCTTCTTCTTCTTATCCTGAGCAGCAGCTTCATCTTCTGATTCAATGGTAAACTTCATAGTTTCTCCAGTGGGAACTTTCTTGGGTTTGGAAGTTGTGACTCTCTTTGCAGGTGCCTCTTTGGGTTCAGTCTTTTCAGGCACTTGAGTAGATCCTCTGACCTTCAGCATAGGTGTCCTCTTGGCAGGAACCTTCCTATTGAGTCCAGGTTTAGTGTTCTGTGCTGAGGCATACTCCTTTTTGAGCACTACCTTCTTGGAGGTAGCCTCATCCTCTTCTGCTCTATAATCCTCATCCTCAGAATCTGAGGTTCTCTTCTTCCTTGTCCTGGTGGCAGCTTTAGGCAGATTGCTTGGGGTGCTCCTGCTGCCTTCATCTGAAGTGCTAGAGGGACTAGTGCCCTCACTCATGTGATTGTGCTCTTCTGACCTGTTCTGACTATCACTTTGGTCTGACATGCTGCAAATCACTGACTGCTGACCCTGTGAAGAGTTATAGATGAGATAGAGTGGATGAGCATCACAAAATGCAGAGATTTTTGCAAAAGAATGATTCAAAAATTCAGTTTTAGTTTTCCACAGAAAGCATTTCGGATCAACCGATTTTCAAACTCGGTGATACCGAAGCAGTTTTGGAACCTAAACTGATGAACTCGGTTGGACCGAGTCACAGTTCGGTGGCACCGAGACTGCTAGGGTTTCACAAAGTCCTAAAATCGGTCTCACCGATTAGCAATTCTCGGTCAGACCGAGAGTTACTAGTGCAATGGCGTTAGCCAAATCGGTGGGACCGAGTTTTTCAACTCGGTGGGTCCGAGATGGTTTCGGCGGAAACCTAACCCTAAATTTTCGAATCTCATCTAATCTAAGGATTGCATTGACTGGATAGGAGTGTTTCAATCGTGGCAAGAATCATTAAGAACACAATGTGCTAGGAATCGGACGAGGATAGCACTGTGATCGAGTCCATACCCTAGCTTGGCGATGAACTCGCTACGGCGGCAACGGCGGGGGTGAAATCCGTTGACGGCGGCGGAGACCAGCGACAGGAGGCGGCTGGCGACGAGGAGACGATCCGGAGACCCTGATGGCAGAGCGAGCTATTGCGCGGGCGAAGAGGTTCGGAGAAATTTCCAAATTTTTGCCCGTGACTATATATAGCCCGACCCTGTCGGTGTGACCGAGTGGAACAACTCGGTGGCACCGAGATGCATAACTGTGTACAGTTACAGCAACTCGGTGTGACCGAAAAGTTCAAATCGGTTGCACCGAGATTGAAAACCTAGATCGACTTAGTGATCTCGGTAGGACCGAAATGGAGGAATCGGTCAGACCGAGAATCACAAAGAAGTTTTGGAAGTTTAAGTCTATGACGAATCGGGGACTCCGAGTGCTCCTCACACAGAGTGGTTCGAATCTGACTTGATCAAATTTTGTGATGTAGCATGAATAGAGTTTGAGACGAGAAAAGCATAGATAGCTAGAGAAGGTTCTTAGGCATTCTTGTCCATCCACTTGGCAAAAAGAAAAGAAGCCAATCACTCAAAACAACAAGTGGATGTCCTTGAATGAGTAAAATATGCACCAACATGCTCACACAATAAGATGGCAAATGAAATATGTGGCAAAACATGCACAACCAATTCTAGCATCTATCAAACAATTGGCGATGACTAGGTCATCTATATATGAGTATATTGACTTAGGAGTCAAATGAAAACATTTGATCATAGGTCATACTCATCGTTTAAGCTCAAGTGGGGTTACCACTTTTACATAATGCATTGATGTGTTCACACCATTAGAGTTGCTTTGACTCAATTCTTAGAGTTAAGCTCCCCCTAGATGTGAGATCCCCTTTTAGAGGGATGAACTAACCTTGGGTTTTGTCGATGATGACTTCATGTAGGTGTTGAAGATGTGGATGCTCAATGTTGATGTAGATCATTTGGAGCAATCCTTTGGAGTGAGTTGCACTTTCAACTTACCTACATGGGTTAGTCCCACAAGGAACAAACAAGAATATCCATAGACATAGAGTGATGCACACACAAGATGATGTCCATGAAATCATTAGGTTACCTTGTCCCTTGCCTTACCAACATGAGGGTTTGTGACTCCTTGAACTAGTGCAAGATGTGGAAGTTGATTGCACTTGTTCTTGCCATAAATGATATGAGTGAAGAATGTTGGCGGAGTCACCCTCAAGAACTCTCTAGTTCTTCTTCTTCGGGATCCACATCATCTTGATGGGAATCCTTGGAGTTGTAGTTGTACTTGATGAAGTAGAACTTGACGTAGTCTTGGGAACCCACTTGACCGAGGCCTTAGGTGCTTCTTCAAATGCATCAATCTCTTCTTGAAGCTTGTCCTTGCCTTTGTTCTTGTGGTCTTGTGGTGGAAGATCATCTTGTGCTTGTGTTCCTTTGAAGGAAGTAGGATCATACTTCTCTTGTTGAGGAACAAACTTCGTCTTGGGGTATTGATCTTCTTCCCACTCAACTCCATTGGCATTGAACTTTCGTTCAAAACCAACACCTTGATTCTTCCGGTGCCTTCCTTGCTTGCGTACAATTTCCTCGAATTGCTTACTCCCGGCAAGGCTCTTGTAAACACCTTTCTCTATAATTCCCTTCAATAAGCTATTTTCTTGCTCAAGTGTAACTTGGCTAAGAGAATCATTAGTGGAATCAAGAGAACTACTAGAAGCAACAATATTGGATTTGACATTATTATTGTTACTACTAGAGGAAGGATCTTTCTTGTACTTGTTACTAGACTTGACTTGAGGCATGTAAGTAGATAAGAGTAAACGCTTGGCAATGTAAGAAGAACTTTTCTTACGGAGATCATCATTGATTGCTTTTAAGAACTCATGCTCTTGCTCAAGATTGAGCTTTTCAAAGCGTAACTTCTCATGAGCCCTTAAAAGTTCTCGATGATCTTCGAAGATAGTTTCATGAGCTAACTTAAGAGTGTTTAGTTCTTTAGTTAGAAGCTCAATCTTCTCCTTATCATTGTCATTCGTTTTATCTTGATTAGCATGATTAATTGACGTTTCATCATAGTATTCATCACTAGAGTTGTCAACAAGTAAATCATCATCCACAAGTAAGTCATCTTCATCACTATTGAAATCAACATACTCAGGATGTGTTACCTTTGGACCTTTGGCCATGAAGCATCTTCCAATTCCTTCATTTGGTGAATCAAATATGTCGTAGGAGTTGGTTGACACAAGTGCTAGACCGGCAACACCTTCATCTTGAGTATATTCGGAGTCGGAGTGATAGCTTCTCTCGGAGTGATTGTCGGAGTCGGAGCCGGATACCCATTCACCAACATGAGCTTGATGTCTTCGTTTTGTGTAGCTCCTTGATGACTTGTCCTTCCTTTCCGAATCCTTGCTTCTCCGTGAGGGTCTTCGTTCATAACGATCATCTCTACTCCTCCTCTCTCTCGGTGGTGATTCTTCTCTTTTGCTTCTTCTTTTTGGAGAATCTTCTCTTCTTTTGTAGGGTGCCGTACACTCATTGGAATAGTGTCCGGGTCTCCCACAATTGTAGCAATTTCGCTCTTGACTAGAAGATCTTTTGTCATTGTAAGACCTTGACTTGGAGCTTCTTCCTTAGCTTCTACTCTTGTAGAATTTGTTGAAGTTCTTCACCATTAAGCTCAATTCTTCATTGAAGGTTTGTTTCTCACTTGATGATGTGGGGGCTTCACTTGAGGCTTTGTAAGCACCACTTGACTTGTTGTGAAGTTCCTCCTTATCCTTAAGTGACATCTCATGAGCAACAATTCTTCCAATGACTTCGGTTGGCTTGAGATCTTTGTAGTTTGGCATCATTTGGATCAATGTGCACACGGTATCATACTTTCCATCCAATGCTCTTAGGACTTCTTGATGATGAATCTGTCGGTCATCTCTTCACTCCCTAAGCCGGCAATCTCATTTGTGATAAGTGCAAGCCTAGAGTACATTTCAGCGACACCTTCACCATCCTTCATTTTGAACTTGTCAAGCTGACTTTGGAGCACATCCAACTTGGATTCCTTGACGGAGTCGGTACCTTCATGCATATCAATCAAAGTATCCCAAATTTCCTTTGCATTCTCAAGACGGCTGATTTTGTTGAATTCTTCGGGGCACAATCCGTTGAAGATGATATCACAAGCTTGAGCGTTGTATTGCAGCATCTTCAATTCTTCCGCATTAGCTTCACGGTTCGGCTCTCTCCCATCAAAGAATTCACCTTGCAAGCCAATACAAATAATTGCCCAAACGGCGGGGTTATGTCCGAGAATATGCATTTTCATCTTATGCTTCCAACTAGCAAAATTAGTACCATCAAAGTAAGGACCTCTACGGTGATAATTTCCCTCACTAGACGCCATACTCTCCTAGGTTGTGAAACCAAGGCTATGACCACCAAAAGCTATGGAAATCAAAGCAAATGGAGACCAAAGCTCTGATACCACTTGTAGGACCTTGAAGTATGTCTAGAGGGGGGTGATTAGACTACTTGACCAATTAAAAACTTAACCTTTTCCCAATTTTAGAGTTTGGCAGATTTTAGCTATCTTAGGACAAGTCAAGCAATCATCACACAATTCAAGCAAGCATGCAAAGAGTATATAGGCAGCGGAAATTAAAGCATGCAACTTGCAAGAAAGTAAAGGGAAGGGTTTGGAGGATTCAAACGCAATTGGAGACACGGATGTTTTTGGCGTGGTTCCGATAGGTGGTGCTATCGTACATCCACGTTGATGGAGACTTCAACCCACGAAGGGTAACGGTTGCGCGAGTCCACGGAGGGCTCCACCCACGAAGGGTCCACGAAGAAGCAACCTTGTCTATCCCACCATGGCCGTCGCCCACGAAGGACTTGCCTCACTAGCGGTAGATCTTCACGAAGTAGGCGATCTCCTTGCCCTTACAAACTCCTTGGTTCAACTCCACAATCTTGTCGGAGGCTCCCAAGTGACACCTAGCCAATCTAGGAGACACCACTCTCCAAGAAGTAACAAATGGTGCGTTGATGATGAACTCCTTGCTCTTGTGCTTCAAATGATAGTCTCCCCAACACTCAACTCTCTCTCATAGGATTTGGATCTGGTGGAAAGAAGATTTGAGTGGAAAGCAACTTGGGGAAGGCTAGAGATCAAGATTCATATAGTAGGAATGGAATATCTTGGCCTCAACACATGAGTAGGTAGTTCTCTCTCAGAAATGGTAAGTTGGAAGTGTAGGTTTGTTCTGATGGCTCTCTCCACGAATGAAGAGGAGGTGGAGGGGTATATATAGCCTCCACACAAAATCTAACCGTTACACACAATTTACCAAACTCGGTGGGACCGATTCAACAGACTCGGTCGGACCGATTTAGTAAACCTAGTGACCGTTAGGATTTTTGGTGGGACCGACATGCAACTCGTAAGACCGATTCGGTTAGGGTTAGGGCATAACGTAATCTCGGTAAGACCGATCACTCAAACTCGGTGAGACCGATTTTGGTAATAAGCTTTCCAGAGAGTTGGTCAGGTAAACTCGGTGGGACCGATTTGCTCTTTTCGGTGAGACCGAAATGTTACAAAAGGGAAACAGAGAGTTTACATTGCAATCTCGGTGGGACCGATCGCTCACTTCGGTTAGACCGAAACGTTACGAAGGGAAACAGAGAGATTACAATCCCATCTCGGTGAGACCGAGATCCCTATCGGTAGGACCGATTTGCCTAGGGTTTGTGGCAGTGGCTATGACCGATTTTGGCTTTAGGTTTAGGTCATTTGTGGATGTGAGAAAGTAGTTGAGGGTTTTTGGAGCATATCACCAAGCACATGAAGCAAGAGGCTCATTAAGCAACACCTCATCCCTCCTTGATAGTATTGGCTTTTCCTATAGACTCAATGTGATCTTGGATCACTAAAATGTAAAATTAAGAGTCTTGAGCTTTTGAGCTTGAGCCAATCCTTTGTCATTAGTATTTTGAGGGATCCGCTTTCATCATCCATGCCATGCCATTCATTGAGCTTTCTGAAATAATAGTCTTGGAATAGCATTAGCTCAATGAGCTATATATTGTTATGAATTACCAAAACCACCTAGGTATAGTTGCACTTCCACAAGTGCAACAAAAACTGGGAACGACACTCACCGTCATGGTGCCTACCTTGATTCAGGGGCTGACGACGTGGATTGCAGGCGGCCAACAGGGGATGCCCCCGGTTCCCAGCTTTACGGCCAGCAACTCGCACAACGCGCATGCGGCGCCATTGGTGTCTCCGTCGGAGGCGGTATTCGTGTCTCCGGTGCCGGCACGGGCATTGGAGCTTAATGCACCCGGGTGTACGCCGGCCGGCACCTCGCCAGTAAGCGGCCCCTCCGTCTGTTGCACGCCCATCGTTGGCGGTGCCTCGACATTAGCCGAGCTCGACGGCGTCACAGTAACTAAGCCTCTCGGTCAATGACTTCATCTCCTTGCATTTGACTGGGCATCCCTGACACCCTACATGTTTTCGCAGGGCGCCGCCGACGTTCCGTGCACTCTCCTGCACTTCATGGGCGGCGAGTTGGTCGATGTCTCCGCCCCGACCCCCGCCGCCCCCGCACCCCCGCGCCCCCCACCACTATAGCTCCCCCGCGCCGCCGCCCCCGTGCCCCCGCACCCCACACCACTGCATTTGCTGCACCGCCGACGACCGCACGGGGTGCAGGACGACGACCGCCACCGACCCGTGAAGCACGTGGCCGCCGACCTCCCCACGACCAACCGAGGCGCCCAGGAGGACCACCGTCATCTTCCTCTTCGACTACGAGGACCCGGACGAGCTCGGACGCCCTCGAGCCATCCCATCGCCGCCGCCGCCGCCGAACCCGACCCCAACCCTGACCCCGACCCCTCCGGCGACCGGCCGCGCCCGCGAAGGTACCTCTCCTCCTTCGTCCTTCCTCCCTCTCCACCCTTCCTCCCCATTCCCTCCCTCCCTCCCATAGACCGTGGTACAGGTCGTCGGCGTACTGCGCCAACGTGTAGCTGAATGTTGTAGGTTAAGTCGACACCTAGAAATGCTGTATTTTGATTTGTTCATTGACATGATCTTATCTCCTCTCATCTGTCATCTCTTCTCTCTGTAGGTAGAGCGGCCAGAGGAGCATACCAACATCCCTCATTACCTTCCACCCAACACCAACGCGGTGAGTTTCCCCTCTCCCCCATCTACCCCCATATATGAACATCAACTCCAGTTTGTACGTTTTGGTTATACTTTGTTTCAGTTTGTACACATATCATTTTGGTTAAACTCCTGTCTTAGATGCCATGGCTGAAACTAGAGCAAACTGTGTGTGTGCATCAAGTTTTGGTTCAGTTTTGGATGACTAAGACTAGGTAGAGCAAGCTATGTGTGTGTGTATCCATTGTATCATGATGAATTGACTTGTGCTAAAATTAGAAAGGAGAAATGGTACACAGACATGTTAGTCTATTTAACCACCTTCTCAGATCAACTTGACAGAATACTATTTTGATGGGTTTTAGTAATTGTGGTTATATACTCTATAAATTTATTCATCAACATGATTTCTTTATTTTCTGTGTCATACATTTTACATATCTTCAGTCATGAAAAATCAAATAGGGGCAAGACTGTTACAGAAAAATTACTTGCAAGCATATTGTGATTTACTTCTTTATAGAGTATTTTGTAATGCAATTATCTTAATAATCTCCTGTGTTTGTCTGATGCTGGCCATCCGAGAATATGTGTAACTATTTTCACTCTGTCCTGAAGGTTTTTGACTACAGAATCTGAGGTGACCCACACTCTGTTGTTCACACTCATTTAGTTCGGTCGTGAAGGTATTATATGTTCACATGGTACATTTATGTTTTTCAGCAGTTAATTGATGGTTTGATACACGACACATTTCATGCACAGGGTGCTAGAGCGGCACTTAACTTGCTAAAATCATCCCCTTGTTCTTACTCGTTATAGAAATTCATTGCTTGTCCTATGTTTTCTGTCAGGGTATTGTTCAGGAAGCTTGCTTGAATTTGTGTCCTTTAATTTGTAAATCCCTAGTTCTAGCCACTGTTTGTAGTTCTAACCACTCCTTGTTGCTAGTTCCTCAAGGAGTTCTGCACAAAATTAGCTCAACAAGTTGCATCTAGCTTTTACAAAGTTGTTTTGGCTTAAGAGGATAAGCTGTTGTATATACTGTCATAAAGTTCAGCAAGAACAGGGCATCAACAATGCTACTCTAGTACCTAGTTGGGGAGGGACAAATAGACAGGGCATCATTGTAGTTGTACTGCACAACAAACTATTAGTCTTAGGATTAACACTCCTCATATGAGATGAGAGGATTTTTTTAAATGGCTTCTTGCAGTTTTGAAAATTTAGTTTATTCGGTTACTGAAAATTCAGTTAATTCAGTTAGGCACACAAATTTCAGAACATTTGTGTGCCCTAGTACTTGGTGTTTGTAGAAAACCAGGAGTGTCAATGTGACTAGAATTCACTTGTTCTTATATGGGTGAAACTTCACTTGTGTTTAGGCTAGTGCAGGGTGTTGCTTTATTCTGTCATAATTTGAAACTATGTCACAAATAAATTGTTCCTTCTTCTGTATTTGACAAGTAATGACTGTTGATAAGCTGAGGCATGGATTAAGCTATTTCTTTGCTGTAACATACTGTATATCACTCCACAATGAAATACAGTACATATTGATGTGCTTTGTAAAACTTGTTCATGTACTGAACTACTAATGCCTTGTGATGCTCTGAATTACTTGTGATGGCTCTAAATTACTTGTGATCACATTGAGGAAGACTTGAAAAGATGATGATCATCTTTTACAGAAAACAATTTCTATAAACACGTGAGTAACTTTGCTAGTTTGCTGGGTTTTGTCTCCGACCATTGTGTCGTGATGATTTTGCAGGTACCCCGTGAGGCCCTTGAGTTTGCTGGAATGTCGATTAACTTCCGTTCTGGCAAATTCGGGTACTCCATATGTCCTATTTTCCGAGAATTTCAGCATGACTTTGCTAAAAATAGGACATATGGGGTACTTGTGACTAATGCATGGCCCGTGGTCTTAGTACTTAATTAAATAGGCTCAACTTCCCCTTTATTCTTGTTGCATTAAACCATAGGTGGCAATAGAATTCTCCTTCCCAAGCTTAGCTTTTAGGGTGCCTCGGCATCGACAAACCCTAAATTCTAAAACCTTGGCTTTTAGGGTGCCCCGGTGTCGATAAGAACCTAAATGATGAAAGCTTAGGCTTTTAGGGTGCCTCGGCGTCGACAAACCCTAAATGATAAAAGCTTAGCTTTTAGGATGCCTTGGATTCGACAAACCCTAAATGAGGAGACCATGATCTTGTTCCTTGACAATAACCAACTTTTTGACCAAACTTTTTTCCTACTTAGAGAGAAACATGGCCCACAACGATGAGGCCGGCGGTTCGGGCGACAAGCAATTCTGGGAGTTGTCCTAGGAGATGGAGGAAGAACCTCACCGCTATGAGGACGCCGCGGAAGACACCGATCCTGACTACACAACCCCTAGTGGCGTCGGGGATGACACCACTGATGGTGTCGTCGAGGATGCCACCACTGATGATGGCGGCGCACACACAGATGGCAGCCAACCGAAGAAGCAACGGAAGGACCGGCACCCAAACGTGCTCGGCACCATCAAGGAGGAATTTACTGAAGTGAACTCCGACGGGCATCCAACGGCACCCAAAGAATTAGTCAAGGGGTACTCGGTTCAGCTCGAGTGCATTCTCTAGAGCACTGTCTCAATCAACACCGAGAACCTAAGGCATAAGGACCGAGGGAATTTGCACAGCCTCCTCTTCACGAAGCTACACGAATGATAGAAGTTCGCCGCTGACTTTGCAAACACATGCCTCTTAGGGAATAAAGTGAACAGTGCCGCCCTCGCGAGGATGAGCACGGCCCTGTCTACTTGGAGAAGCATGGTGAAGGGAATGATTGACAAAGGTGATAGTTATGAGAAGATCAAGACGAAAAATCCTTCGATAAGTGAAGATGACTACAAGGAGTTCAAGATCAAGTGCGAGAGCAGCGCAAACTCCGAATCAAGTCAGTGGGGGAAAGAAATGTGGCAGTTGAACTTAGGGGTCCACCAACTCGGTCCCGGCGGTTACAGACTGGCGGAGCCTATATGGGACAAGGAGGACGCGGAGCGTGCCTGTCACGCCCAATATGCGATACTATCCTAAAGAGACTCGAAGGTCCCACCAAGGATAGAACCGCATATTGATACGCTTTTGCAAGGTGGATATCATTACATCAACATTACATAATAGATGGGGATACATACAAGAGGCATACAATGCCACACGAATACAACATCATCATACATAAGAGCACCATCCGACTACGGACGAAACACAAACAGAAACTCAAACGACATCCACCCTGCTAGCCCAGGCTACCGACCTGGAACCTATCCCCTGAACGACGAAGCAGAAGAAGAACTCAAAGCAAGCAAGCATCGCTCTCGCGTCATGATCATCGCATAACCTGTACCTGCAATTGTTGTTGTAATAATCTGTGAGCCACGAGGACTCAGCAATCCCATTACCATGGGTATCAAGACTAGCAAAGCTTAATGGGAAAGGAAGGGGTAAAGTGGTGAGGTTGCAGCAGTGACTAAGCATATATGGTGGCTAACATACGCAAATAAGAGCGAGAAGAGAGCAAAAGGAACGGTCGTGAAACTAGCAATGATCAATAGGTGATCCTGAACTCCTACTTACCTCAAACATAACCCAAAACCGTGTTCACTTCCCGGACTCCGCCGAAAAGAGACCATCACAGCTACACATGCGGTTGATGAGTTTTAGTTCGAATCTGGTGTCAAGTTATCCACAACCGGACATTAACAAATTCCCATCTGCCACATAACCGCAGGCACGGCTCTCGAAAGTTTATACCCTGCAGGGGTGTCCCAACTTAGCCCATCACAAGCTCTCACGGTCAACGAAGGATATACCTTCTCCCAGGAAGACCCGATCAGTCTCGGAATCCCGGGTTACAAGACATTTCGACAATGGTAAAACAAGACCAACAAAGCCGCCCGGATGTGCCGACAAATCCCGATAGGAGCTTCACATATCTCGTTCTCAGGGCACACCGGATGAGCCAGATGTCGGGTTGGCATAAACCCTGGTTGCCCAGGAGGCGCCGGACATCGCTCGGTTTGGACCAGCACTTAGAGAAGCATTGGCCGGGGGGGGGGGGCTAAAATAAAGATGAGCCTCGGGTTGGCCGACCCAAGGGAAAGGTATAGGTGGTGGTGAGGCAAATGGTAAAACCAAGGTTGGGCCTTGCTGGAGGAGTTTTATTCAAAGCGTACTATCAAGGGGGTCCCATAAATCACCCAACCGCATAAGGAATGCAAAATCAAGGAACATAACACCGGTATGATGAAAACTAGGGCAGCAGGAGTGGAACAAAACACCAGGCATAAGGCCGAGCCTTCCACCCTTTACCAAGTATATAGATGCATTAATTAAATAAGAGATATTGTGATATCCCAACATAATCCTGTCCACCATGGAGCAATCTTCAACTACACCTGCAGCTAACAATGCTATAAGAGGGGCTGAGCAAAAGTGGTAACATAGCCAAGCAACGGTTTGCTAGGAAGGGTGAAAAGGTTAGAGGCTGACATGGCAATTTGGGAGGCTTGAAGAACAAATGATAGGTAGTGCAACAAAGCGATAGAACGAAGCAACTAGCATAGCAATGATAGTAGTGAGATCCAAGGTGACGGTCATCTTGCCTGAAATCCCGCAAGGAAGAAGAACTAGTCCATGAAGAAGACGAACGGATGATGCCGAACCAAGCATAGACGAACGAATACTCACGATCGCAACGAAACGGGAACTATCGAGAAGAAGCACACAACATGGTAAACACACCCCACATATACATGACATGATGCTCAACCAAGTATGATGCAAGAAAAGACTACATGAAGCTACTCATGGCAAGAGATGATGCATACAAGAACAACACATCAAAGCAAGGTTAAATGAGGCCGGAAACAACATATAAAAATTCCGGTAAGTCCTCGTATGCAAATTTAGAAATTGGTCTAAAACTGAGTAAACCTTATGTTCAAGTTGTTAAACAGCAAGTTAAGATGCACCAAGATGATCTACGCGAAATTCTAGTCAAGTTACATATAAAGTTCATTAGATTCGGAGCTACGGCCTAGAAGATATGCACAAAACAAGGTAAGCATGGCATTGATGCAAAATGCATACAACATCAAGCAAACACTCTCAAACACATGGATGCAACATGTTAGGGCCTGTTCGGTAACCCTCCACTCCATAAAAACCTATCGCTCCGCTCCGCTCCCCGCAGGAAGCGCTCTCCCAATGGAGCGCCTGTGTTCGGCTGGCTCCCCTCAGTGAGAACGTGGGCTGGCATCACATTACGGTCAAGTATGGGCTGTTCGGGGGGGGGGGGTAAGAAAATCCACGAGTGCAGCACCAACAGCTCACACTAGAGAAAATAGACTCGTACCGTTTCGTTGGTGGCACTTGGCGGCGGCATATTTTGTAATTTCGAACGGATTCTACTTCTGGTGAAACTAGGAGCGAGGGTCATGCCACTCCGTGAAATTGCACTGCGTGCCGCTCTGCTCTCCCGCGACAGATTCGCAGAGCATCATGCGTTCGGCACGCTCCACCCTGCTCCGGTCGTGGAGTTAGGAGCTGGAGTGTTGCCGAACAGGCCCTTAATATGAAACTTCATGCAAAATTGAGCAAGTTTCATATAGAGCACACCCAAAACGGAGAACGGTTCAACACATACACTATACAATTTTAAAGGACAAGCTGTCCAAAATAGCAACTAGGCATTTAGCAAGCATCAAAACTATATGATACAGCTTCTCAACGTGAAAACAAAAGGCATGGGCATGAAGTACAGGTAAAGCATGAAAAAACATGAACACTGAGCTAACTCCAGAAATCACTAGAACATGCTCAAAAGGACATGGCAAGATTGGAAATAATAAGAGTTTCAGACTTAGCAGAAATAACATCAAGTTGCAATGTTTAGAGCTATCAAACAACATGTTACAGGAACTTATCATGGCAAACAAAGGCATTGAACGAATCCACTAATTGCATATAACAAAAGTCCCTTACTGACCATGAGCCAAAATGGCACAGAAAATATGATGGCACCCATGTAAACATAGCAAGTGATATGACAGATTCATCCATAGCAGGAACAACAATAAGTAGGCATGTTGGTGAGCTTGTACCAGTCACCAAAGAGAAATACATGGCATGTCAAGGTGAGCAACAGTAAGATGAAATATTTATGAAGCTAAACATGGCAAGAGCAAGTTCATAGCATGCTTGGATCACTAATAACAACCATGGCAACATTGAACTTAATGTTAACAGGCTGACAGCAACATTATTTAGCAAGTTTGGAGCAAGATACAAACAAGTTACAACAGGCTATTAATACAACCAGGGGCATGAATGGATAGAGCATGACATTTGTAACAAAACATCCTTAGTGAACATCTCCAGATTATGCATAGAATGACTTGTAGCAGCAGGTTTACATATCATCATGGTATAGCAGATTCAGACTAGCAAAACAGTAACAGCAACTACCCTACTTCACGAGCTCGATGCACTCACTACAAGACTTACAAAAATACATGGATTTCACCACTGTAAAGATGTCATGACATACTTCAAAACACATGTAGGGCTCAAGTTCATAGGAGACACATATTAAACATGGCAAAAATGACAAATGTCCAAATCCTGATAAGAATCTGAAACTAACATTACATAGCACTCTTGGAACAGCATTTAGGGCATCAATATAAGCTCAAATGAACATGGTGCAATGGAATGAAATGAAGTACTCGTTGAGGCGAACAATTTGACATGCTACACGCCCAAAACGGAGCGACGGATGCGGAGTTATGATGCGAAGAAGTATGCTAAAATAATTGGGACTTAGTAGGAAAACGACCTTCAGGATCTAGGGTTCGTCCGGGCACGTGAACCGAGGTAACTCCGGCGAGGTGGTTGCTCCGGCGAGCGGCGGAGGTCGAGTACGGCGCGGGGCCGTGGATCCGGCGAGCGCCCGGCCGGATCCGGCGCAGAGGACGTTGACGCGGCGACGAGCTCGGCCGGTGGCAGGCACGGAGCACCGGCGCAGGGCGGCACCGCGGTGCGCGCCCGCGAGGCGTGCGGCGGCGGAGGCGAAGGCGGAGGACTCAGCGCGGGACGGGGAAGGCGGAGCGGCGGGCGCGGGAGCCGCGGTGCGGCGCGTGGCCGGGCGGCGCACGGTGGCGGGGCAACGGGCGCTCGGGGCGGCGGCGGCCAGAGGCTCATCGGTGACGGGCGGCGGGCAGAGGGTGCGGGGCGCGCTGGCCGGGCAGATCGGGCCCGCCGTGGCCCGGAGCGGGCAGGAGATGGGCTCCGCGGGCCCGACGGCGATGTGGGCGCGGGGAAGGTGAGCTGGCGGCTCCGGATTGGTTGGGGAGGCGGCCGTGATGACGTGGCGGCTCCAGATTGGTCCAGGCGACGTGGCTGCGGGGCGGAGGACATGTCCGGACGGCGGCGAACATGTCCGGCGGCGCGAGGGGAAAAGTGATAGGGTTTGGACTTCGTGAAAAATCGGGGGTATGCACATATATATAGGTAGAGGGAGTTAGGAGAGTCCAAATGAGGAGCAGTTTTCGCCCACACGATCGTGATTGAACGAGCGAGAGCATGGAAGGGGTTTGGCTGGGCTCATGAGGTGCGGTGAAGAGGGGCTGGGCTGCAAAGAGAGAGGGGTTTCGGGCTATGCGGTTAACCGTTGGGGCATCAAACGACCTCCAAATGGAACGAAATTTGACGGGCAGTCTACCGGTGCTATACCAAGGCCACTCGGCAAACCTCGGTCCACTCCGAGAATGTTTAACACCCGCTCACGAAAAGAGACAAGAAGGGGACGTCGGATGACATAGGAGTGTCGGATTGCAAAACGGACAACGGGGAAAATGCTCGGATGCATGAGACGAACACGTATGCAAAATGAGATGCACGTGATGACATGGCAAAATACAACACACAAGAAAACGACATGGCAACGACGGCGAATAACTGGAAGACACCTGGCGCATCAAACCCTTGGCGTTACAACACTCCTCCACTAACAAGAGAACTCGTCCCGAGATCTGAGGACCAAGATGGAAGGGAAAAGGGATGAGGTGAAACAAGAACTCAAGAGAAGAAGCAAAGAATCGAGAGCACTCGAGAAGAAGAGAGGAACAACGAGAATGGCGAGAATCGAAAGCTCACGGAATCAGATAGACTATGAACCACTCCGGTTAGAACGAGATAAGACACGAATAAGACTGAAAGGATTTAGGCAGCACTCCGGCTGAAACATGGAAGGAATAGAACATGAACTCCACAAGATGGGATGGCACTTGATGAGATGATCAACGCAAAGCCTCCGGAAGAATTGAAATAATAAGAAAAGAACTTAGAAGGAAGTATTGAATGGAGTTGTTTAGAAAATCAACAACGAAAGAATAAGCTTGTTGTGGACTTACCCAAAACAACTCAAAACTTGAGGTGTAATTATGCCACAACCAAATGCTTGAATATCTGGGAATAACAAAGAAATGCAAAACTCCACTTGAAAAGAATACAGAGAATTAATTGCACTTCGAGATGCGAGAAGAAAAGATACTTGAACTCCACCAACAAAAATCTAGATGAAATCTTGAAGAATGAATTAAATCATGAAGAACCACCATGAAGAACTCCGGTGATAAAAAGGATGATGAGATAGAAATGAAGGATGAAAGAATAAAGATTCACGCCTTGCGGTGATCTAGATGGAGGTTCCCACGAAATGGCCGAGGAAATTTGAACTCCGGAAAAGAAAAGATGAAAACACTTGGAACTAGAATTTATTCCTAAAGAACAAACTCTGAAGGAAGGGATTACTCACTTTGAGGAAATAAGAATAAGATTTATTGTATGCTTCTCCTTCATCAAATTAAATTGATGACACAATGGATTTTGCATATTACTTATTCTTCTTGAAAAGGATTAAGGGGGTATAGCGCAAACTTGAGAAAGTCTTCATGAACCACCGGTAGGATTGGAAAGAACGAGTGAATTGATATGATAAATAAAGGAAAAGGAATCTTGAATGAACCACCGTAAGAATTAGAAAATGACTGATGGAAGAGAATGAGTCACTGAGAAGAATTAGAAGAACAAATATGCTAGAGGGGATTTAGATGCAAGAGAACAAAGAGATCATGAGCTGATTAAAGAACACGTGAATGAAGCACCGGGATAATTGGATAACATTAGCTGAAATGTGAGGACGAAGAATTCTTCTCGAACGATGGCATCCAGTGAAAAGAAACGGGAAAACAACTTCTGACATACTCCGGATGGGTAAGAAAAGAATATCTGACAAATGGAATATTTCAAGAGGATAACATGAAGCTAGAACCACAAATCTTTGGGAGACCGGCAAGATTTAGAGGAAAAACTCTTCTTCGGTCTTCAAACGACGACGAGAAACACCACCAAAATTTGTTAAGGCACTCCGGGAGAACGAAAAAGCGAAGAGGTTGAGGCAACAATGAAAATGATTTGAAATCGATCTTAGAAAGGCATCTGACTAATGAAATTCATACTTACGTCATACTTCCAAAAGAATTTGAGAATAACTCCGGGGAATTAGAAGAGTCAGGTAAGATCCTGGGAAAAGACCTGTGGGTTAGAGCCCACTAAAGAGAAAAACACCGTTGGGAAAAGGATCGTTGGAGAGAGAGATGATGCACCGGAACGATTGAAAGATTTGAATGAGGTGTAGAATGCAAACATGAATCTTCTGAGATGTCTTGAGCACTCCGGAAGGACAAACTGGCGAGAGGCGAACGAGGAGGGAAAACACTTGATCCCAGGAAAAGAATGAGATCAACCTGAAAAACTTGAATTGAGTCCACCGGAAAAGAAAAAGAGTTAAAGAATGAGAAACGAGACGAGAAATTCACCGGTTGAAATAATTGATGGAAGACTGAAGAGGCTCCGCACGAATGAAATTGATGCTCGAAAGAGACTCAGGCTCCGGGAAGAAGAGGGTGGGAGGGCGGGAAAACAAAGGCAACTTGGAAGGGGAAACCGATGAATATCTTGAAGAGAAAACATCGGTTGAAAACATTGAGGAAAGAAAGCAAAGACTTCGCACGAGTAGGATGGATACTCGATTACGGAATCCGGCTCCGACAAGAAAAAGGGTGGGTGGGTGGGAAAAGAAAACAACTGAGGATTGAACTTGCAAAGATGAAGAGGGTCGAGTCAACTTGACGAGAAATGCACGGGATGAAAAGAGATGAGAACCAACGACCAGAAAACCAACTACGTGATCCTAAAGAAAGTTTGAAGGGGAAGAGAAGTAATTCAAAACACCTACGTCAAGATTTCTCACCAGAGCGACGAAGGGGCTGAGGAGTAAAAAGAATTCCTACTCTCCGATATAACTAAACTCTGAAAATAGTTTTCTTCTAGACTCGACAATGGCCAAACTACACGATCAATCAAGCAGGCTCCCATGGTCGGTCGAGGCTCTGATACCAACTTGTCACGCCCAATATGCGATACTATCCTAAAGAGACTCGAAGGTCCCACCAAGGATAGAACCGCATATTGATATGCTTTTGCAAGGTGGATATCATTACATCAATGTTACATAATAGATGGGGATACATATAAGAGGCATCACTACAAAAAAGACACATCCGTGACATTTTGGGCCGAACGGAAATTTTTTCTGTCATACATATGACACTTCTATGACGATAATTGTGACAAAACCCACTATCATCATAGATGTGGTGGGATCCTACTTCTATGACAAAAAATCATGACAGAAAATGGGCTTTTCATCCTGGGTGGGCCGGAGACGCAGCTGCATGACATTCTCTGGGCCGTCCATGACGGAAAAAACCATGGCAGAAGCGAGGGAGAGGAAAATTCCGGGGAGTTGCCGGTTACGGTGGGAGGTCGGGGGCGGAGCGATGCGCATTTCTCTCGTACGTACGCGCGTGTGTGCGAGGCGTTGGCTCTAACTGAACCCGAGCGAGGCGTTGGGCTCTAACTGAACCCGAGCGATTTCACTGGAGGCTACGCGTTACTGAACCCGAGCGATCGATCGATGGCTGTTAACTATACCCGATGGAGCGATTCCTTCGCTATTGCAGCTAACTGAAGCCGATCGATTGGATGAACAGTGAGCGTTGCGGGGGGGGTGGATGAATAGTGAGCGGTGGCGTTTCCTCTGGATGAACAGGAACCCGTGGTGTGGAGGGCTGGATGAACAGTAGACGGTGGAGGGGTGGCCGTGGAGGGGTGGTTGAACAGGACCCCGTGGGCTGGATGAACAGTAGACGGTGGAGGGGTGCCCGTGGAGGCGTGGTTGAACAGTAGTCGGTGGAGTAGCGCGTGGTGGAGGCTGGATGAACAGGAGCCCGTGGAGGCTGGAGGAGGTCGACGGTAGCCCGTGCAGGCTGGAGGAGGTCAACGGTGGAGATGAACAGTATCCCGTGGAGTCCCATTTTGCGGTATGCCACACCCCGCCCCCCCCGTTTCGACCGTAGCGCTCCAACACAAGTCCGTTTCGTCCGTTTTGCGGTACTCCACACCCCTACCGATCAAGAGGACCCCCGTTTCGACCGTAGGAGGTCCGTTTCATCCGTTTTGCGGTACACACCCTTCCCGATCAACAGGACCCCCGTTTCGATCGTAGGAGGTCCGTTTCCTCCGTTCTGCGGTACGCCAAGCCTCGTTTCCATCGCCTGTTCCGTCCAAGCCGGTTGGCTCCCATGCGTTCCGTTGCCTCCCGATGAACACGACAAATTCCGTTGCCTCCCCATGAACACGGCACATTCCGTTGCCTCCCCATGAACACGACGCATTCCGTTGCCTCCCCATGAACACGACGCATTATGTTGCCTCCCCATGAACACGAGCCCTCGCCGTACGTATGCGCGACTAGGCGTTCGAGACCCCGCCCGTATGTACACATACGTGGCCGTATTTTCTTTCTTGCACCCTGGCCGTTGTACGTACGTGTACATGCTACGTGCGCGCCTCTACTACGACACGTACGCGCCTCTACTACGACACGGGCGCGCCTCTACATCGACCAGTATATATGTACGTACAAGTTCGCGACCAGAATGACAACGCTACGTATGCTTCGACCAGGTGGGTCCCGACTGTCAGGCAGTTCCTTGCGTGCGAAAATGTAGCTGGTGGGTCCCACCAGTCAGAGGGGCGAATCATGTTTTTGCCCGGACGAACTTCCTTTGCGTGCGAAGATGTAGCTGGTGGGTCCCAGCAGTCAGGGGGAGAATCGTTTTTTTCTTGCCCGGACGCACTTCCTTGCGTGCGAAGATGTAGCTGGTGGGTCCCAGCAGTCAGGGGGGCAAATCATTTTGTTTTTGCCCGGACGCACTTCCTTGCGTGCGAAGGTGTAGCTGGTGGGTCCCAGCAGTCAGGGGGGAAACGTTTTTTTCGCGAAATATGGTGGCCCATCCGGTGGGTCCCCGCTGTAAGGTGGAGGAATAATTTTTTTGCGCGTAATAAGGAGGCACTTCCTTGCTGCGGCCGTGGACCTAGCTGTCAGCCTCTCCACGTACAGTCCACATCCGATGGAAGCTGTTCCTTGACCACTTTGACCATGCCGCGCCGAGAGCACCAGGGCGGTGGACGACGGCGAAGCCTAGGAAGGGGATGACACGGAGCCGGGGAAGACGCGGCAGTGGATGCCCACGCGTAGAGGAGTACAAGGGTTCACTGGTTCGCTGCGGTGTGAGGCTGCCATCACTGCAGAATAACAGGGGGTGTGGGTGAGTAGGGGGATGGCGTGGCCAGCGGTGGGAGTAGTAGGGGGCGGTGAGGCATCCGCCGCATCGCAGCCGGCCACAGGAGGCAGGAGCACGAGGCACGACCGGCGCTGGTTTGGGCGGCTGGAGCAAGAAGACCAAAGGTTGAAGAAGCATTACGGCCATTGGATGGACATCGTACGGTCACTAGAGATAGAATCATGCATATTGACTAAGTTGACAAAGCCTTCTGTCCCCGTCAACTTAGTAGGCCCACAAGTCAGCCTACCACTATAATGGGTCCTAGCTAACAGGGGGAGTATTCATTTTGTTGTTCGTAATAAGGAGGCACTTCCTTGCGTGTGAAGATATAGCAGGTGGGTCCGAGCTGTCAGCGGCGGTAACGTTTTTTTCGCAAAATACTGAGGCCCTTTCGGTGGGTCCCTGATGTCAGGTGGACAAATCATTATTTTGCGCGTAATAAGGAGGCATTTCCTTGCGTGTGGCCGTGGACCCAGCTGTCGGCCTCTCCATGTACAGTCCACTTCAGATGCATGTCGGTCGTTGACCATGTTGACCAGGGCGCGCCAAGAGCACCAGGACGGTGGACAACGGCGAGGCCTAGGAAGGGAACGACACGGAGGCAGGGAAGACTGAGCAGATGTTACCCACGCGGAGGGGAGTACAACTGAACGAGGGTTTACTGGTTTGTCTACCGTCGCCGGAGAATAACAGCAGGTGTGGGTGAGTAGAGGGATGGCTAGGCCAGTGATGGGAGTATGGTGGGGCGGTGAGGCCTGCGCGGCAGCACAGCTGGCCGCGGGGAGGAGGGAGCTGGTAGTCCCGCCGGCGCTTGTTTGAGCGGCTGGAGCTGGAAGAGCAGAGATTGAAGAATCACGATGGCCGTTGGATGGACATCCAACCATCACTGCTTGTGCGTCAACCTTTTTTTAGGAAAGCCTCAAATCTGTGGAAAACAGCATACATCCCATCTGCCATTATTTCTAATAATTTACAGCGCATTTGCTAATTCTTAAGGTTTTTTTGGAGCCCATATTCTTTTTGTTAACATTACAGCCCATATTGTGGTCACGGTTAAAAAATTATACAAAAGTTTGCATATTTCGGTGCGGTCCGAACTGTTTTTAATCCCAAAATTTCGACTCACATTCAAACTGATTTTAAAAATAAATGTATATCAATATAAAATCCAACAAATTCTCCACCCATAAAAATTAATGTAATTTAAAATCTTGAAATGAAAAAAATATATTTGAAACTAATTGCCAGTTTGATGTGTTTTAAAAATGTACATCCCATATCTCATTACTGATGGGCCATTCTCTCGGCCAGCCGAATGAAAAGCTCTCCTCGTCTTGAAAGATTTGCAGCCCAACAGGCCTGACAAAGCGACTTAATTGGCAAATCACAAAAAAAAACTGGCCTGTGGCCATGGACCCAGCTGTCAGCCTCTCCACGTACAGTACTCTTCCGATGGAAGTCGTTCCTTGACCACATTGAGCACGTCGTGTGGAGAGCACCACGGCGGTGGACGATGACGAGGCCTAGGAAGGGGACGATGCAGAGCCGGGGAAGACGCGGCAGCGGAAGCCCGGGCGGAGAGAACTACGAGGGTTCACTGGTTCGGCTGTGGTGTGAGGCTGCCGTCGCCGCAGGGCCTGGCCAGCGGTGGGAATACTAGGGGCAGTGAGGCCTCCGCGGCAGCACAGCTGGCCACGGGAGGCAGGAGCATGCAGCACGACCGGTGCTGCTTTGGGCGGCTAGAGCAAGAAGAGAAGAGGTTGAAGAAGCACTACGGCCGTTGGATGGACATCGTACGGTCACTGGAGCTAGAATCGTTCATATTGACTAAGTTGACAAAGCCCTTCAGCCCCGTCAACTTAGTAGGCCCACAAGACAGCCTCCCACCAAGGTGGGTCCTAGCTAGCCAGGGGAGTATTCATTTTTTTGTGCGTAATAAGGAGGCACTTCCGGTGGGTCCGAGCTGATAGCGCGGGGAATGTTTTTTTCACGAAATACGGTGGCCCGTCGGATGGGTCCCAGCAGTCAGGTGGAAATGATTTATTTCGCAAAATACTGGTGGCCCGTCCAGTGTGTCCCCGTTGTCAGGTGGAAGAATGATTATTTTCCGCGTAATAAGGAGGCACTTCCTTGCGGCTGTCGTGGACCCAGCTGTCAGCCTCTCCACATACAGTACTCTTCCGATGGAAGTCTGTCGTTGACTACATTGACCACGCCGCATCGAGAGCACCACGGTGGTGGACGACGACGAGCCCTAGGAAGGGGACGACATGGAGCCGGGCCACGGGAGGCAGGAGCAAGCGGTAGCACAGCCGGCCACGGGAGGCAGGAGCAGGCGGCACGACCGGCGCTGCTTTGGAAGGCTGGAGCAAGAAGACCAGAGGTTGAAGAAATAGTATGGCCGTTGGATGGACATCATACGGTCACTGGAGTATTGACTAAGTTGACAAAGCCCTCCGTCCCCGTCAACTTAGTAGGCCCACAAGTCAGCCCAACAATATGGTGGGTCCCAGCTAGTAGGGGGGTATTCATTTTTTTGGGCGTAATAAGGAGGCACTTCCTTGCGTGCGAAGATATAGCTGGTGGGTCCGACCTGTCAGCGGGGGGAACGTTTTTTTCGCGAAATACAGAGGCCCTTCCTGTGGGTCCTAGCTGTCAGGTGGAGGAATCATTATTTTGCGCGTAATAAGGAGGCATTTCCTTGCGTGCGGCCGTGGACCCAACTATTAGCCTCTCCATGTACAGTCCACTTCCGATGGATGTCATTCATTGACCACGCTGACCAGCTCGCGCCGAGAGCACCAGGGCGGTGGACGACGGCGAGGCCTAGGAAGGGAACGACACAGAGCCAGGGAATACTCGGCAGTTGTTTCCCACGCGGAGGAGTACGAGGGTTTACTGGTTCGTCTGCCGTCGCCGGAGAATAACAGCATGTGTGGGTGAGTAGAGGGATGGCTAGGCCAGCGATGGGAGTATGGTGGGTCCATGAGGCCTGCGCGGCAGCATAGCCGGCCGCGGGAGGAGGGAGCAGGCACTCCCGCCGGCGCTTGTTTGAGCGGCTGAGCATGAAGAGCAGAGATAGAAGAAGCACGACAGCCATTGGATGGATATCCAACAGTCACTCCTCTCGTGTGTTCACTAAGTTGACAGGGCGTTGCATGTGCATCAACCTTTTTTTATGAAAGCATACGCGTCAACCTGTAGTAGGCGCACAAGTCAGCCTCAAATCTGTGGAAAACAGCATATAGCCCATCTGCCATTATTTCTAATAATGTACAAACCATTTGCTAATTCTTAAGATTTTTTTGGAGCCCATCTTCTTTTTGTTAGCATTACACCCCATATTGTGGCCACGGTTGAAAAGTATACGAAATTTTGCATATTTCGGTGCGGTCAACTGTTTTTAATCCAGAAATATCGATTCACATTCAAACTATTTTTAAAAATAATTTATATAAATATAAAATCAAAATAATTGTCCACGCATAAAAATCAATGGAATTTAAGATCTTGTAATTAAAAAAACTGAAACTAATTCCCGGTTTGATGTGTTTTAAAAATGTACAGGCCATTTCTGGGCAAACCGAATGAAACTCTCCTCGTCTTGAAACATTTGCAGCCCAGCAGGGCCGATAAAGCAAGTAGGCCTTGTTTGGGTATTTCTTAAAAAAACAGAACTGGGCTAGCCATTTTCAGTAAGAAAAAAACACAACTGGACTCATGATGTGGTAAACATAAATAAAACCCTGGCTAGACGGGCCAGAGCCCCCGCACAGCCCCGTTGTTACCCTAATCCTTCGCTAAAACTAGTATAAATAACAACTGCTTGTTCCTCATTGTCTCAAAAAAAACTGCTTGTTCCTCAAAACAAAAAACTGCGCGACTTGCTGGGTCCCTGGTGTCAGCCGCTCGTAGTGTAATTCTCTCGTTTATTGACTACGTTGACGATGGCGTGAGCCCCAGATGTCCAACCGTTAGGAGGAACCATATTTTTGGGCTTGTACTATAGAGGCACTTGCTTGCGTACTGCCATGACGCTGGTGGGTCCCTACTGTCATCCTCTCCACGTACAATCATCTCCTTGTTCCTCTTGGTTGTTGACGACGTTGACAAGGCAAGAGGGCGGCGCACCACGCACGACGAGCGAACATAGGCCGCAAGGCGGAGGACGACGGCGAGGCCTCGGACGGAACGAACAGGAGCCGTTGAAGATGCGTCGGTCCAGTCGCAGGCGGAGGGGACTACGAGGGTTGACTAGTGGGCGTGGTGGGGGCTAGTCACTTGGCTTCTCTAATGCACAGTGAACTCAAGCAGCCGGCGTGAGTGATGTTATTTCCCTTGGTTGTGATTTGTTACAATATTTC
This sequence comes from Triticum aestivum, assembly GCF_018294505.1. Classification (NCBI taxonomy): domain Eukaryota; kingdom Viridiplantae; phylum Streptophyta; class Magnoliopsida; order Poales; family Poaceae; genus Triticum; species Triticum aestivum. Next base: position 614,637,498 of record NC_057803.1, on the reverse strand, counting down.
ACTCTAAATTAAATGAATGGCAAGCCATTTGCCTTGTTTCAAAGAAAATATGACAGTCACAGCCAAGTTGAAAAGGGCAGGAACATCTAACTCCAGCTTACAAACTGTACAAAAGCACGAGGGTTGATTGTTTATCAGGTTTACAAAAAAACCAGATTGAAAAGGGCAACAACATCTAACTCCAGCACTGTTTTCAGCAGTCACAATCAAATAGATCGGTCAGGTCCATAGAATGAACATCCTGGATCATAAAATTTATTGGATTATGACCATAATATGATTTAAATAGAAGCCCGGCACGTTCAGAAGCTCTTTTGCCCACCTGAAACTCCTTTTTTTGCTCTTCGACATACCCATCCGTCAAAACCATGCTGCTGATAAACTTAAGCCTGATGGACAATAGTAACCTTGCATTCAGCAGGGAGAATGTGACAAATCTTGTGTTTGCACGGTTGGCTACATATCGTTCTAGCGTTATTGTCTTCAATCGAATCTCATGAGAAGTGAGAAAATCCCGATGCTTACGAATCAACCGATTGGTTATAACTTTCTTACCCTGTCCTGTTGCCTAAATAGGCATGAAAATTGAAAACAGTTAAGGTATAAAAGAAGAGTGTCGAAAGAGCAACAGCTGAACGGTTAATTCTAGTACACTATATGCGGGCTTCCAATGTGCGTGAAATTATCACATTTATATACAACTTCTCCAGACATGGAAAGCATTGCAGCAAGCCAATAATCTTGCTCAGATCAAAACTATTCATTTGGATATATAAGATCTTGACAGAATCCAGCACCATTGATAGGCCATCCAATGGTAGGAATGGAATATCTTGGCCTCAACACATGAGTAGGTGGTTCTCTCTCAAAAACAGCAAGTTGGACGTGTAGGTTTGTTCTGATGGCTCTCTCCACGAATGAAGAGGAGGTGGAGGTGTATATATAGCCTCTACACAAAATCTAACCGTTACACACAACTTGCAAAATTCGGTGGGACCAAATTGAGAAACTCGGTCGGACCGATTCAGCAAATCTAGTGACCGATAGGATTTTCGGTGGGACCGACATGCAACTCGGTAGGACCGATATGGTTAGGGTTAGGGCATAATGTAATCTCGGTGAGACCGATTACACAAACACGGTGGGACCGATTTTGGTAATAAGCTAACTAGAGAGTTGGTCAGGTAAACTCGATGCGACCGGTTCGCTCATTTCGGTGGGACCGAAATGTTACAAAAAGGAAATAGGGAGTTTACATTGCAATCTCGGTGGGACCGATCGCTCATCTCGGTGGTACCGAAATGTTACGAAGGGAAACTGAGAGATTACAATCCCATCTCGGTGAGACCGAAATCCCTATCGATAAGACCGATTTGCCTAGGGTTTGTGGCAGTGGCTATGACATCTAAACTCGGTGGCGCCGGATGGAAAGAATCGGTAGGGCCGAGTTTGACTTTTGGTTTAGGTCATGTGTGGATGTGAGAAAGTAGTTGAGGGCTTTGGAGCATATCACTAAGCACTATGGAGCAAGAAACTCATTAAGCAACACCTCATCCCTCCTTGATAGTATTGGCTTATCCTATAGACTCAATGTGATCTTGGATCACTAAAATATAAATGTAGAGTCTTGAGCTTTCGAGCTTGAGCCAATTCTTCTATCCTTAGCATTTTGAGGGGTCCACTTTTCTCATCCATGCCATGCCATTCATTGAGCTTTTCCTGAAATATTCATCTTGGAATAATGTTAGCTCAATGAGCTATATGTTGTTAGGAATTACCAAAACCACCTAGGGATAGTTGCGCTTTCAATCTTCCCTTTTTGGTAATTGATGACAACATATAGATTAAAGCTTCGACAAATGATAATAAGAGTGAAACATTGTCGTTTTGAGAAGTATGTGATAAGAAATAGCTCCCCCTAAATTTGTGCATAGTTTAAGATTTTCTTTGGACTGCAAATGCACAAGGGTTTAGGCTCATGGATTACTCTTCCATGTCACATACATCTTGGTGGAGCACTCAAAATGATAATAATTGAATACATGCACTCATCACCAAGCAAAGTGAATGATCATATAGAGATAAAAAGGATAATGTCATCCAACAAGCATAAATGTAGCATATGATCAAACACATGATCATCCAGGTATCACACAGACATAAAGTATCTCAAACAAGCAAATAAAGTTCAACCACCAAAGCAAGAGAGAATAAAAAGCAACACACTCTCTCGAAGCCTATGATCTATACATTTTTCTACCCCTTTGGCAACAAGTTACCAAAAAGTTCATAGAAAATGCATAGCACTAAATTGTCTCTCAGGCTTGATCTTCAGGTGGTGGTGTAGAGATGGTTCCTTGGACGAAGACTTCAGTAGATGTGGATGGAGCTGTAGTTGTAGGTGCTGGAGCTGGTTGCACTAGAGCTGTAGCTGGTGCAGATGAAGTGGCTCTGGTGTCTGTCATTGGCACTGTAGCTGATCTCTGGGCTCTAGGCACTCTGGCAAATGCATCAGTGGTTCTCTTGCCCTTCCTCTCTTGCATATCATCCTGAAGTTGCTCAACAACAGTCTGGATCTCAGTTACCTTCACATCCAAGTCATAGAACTTCCGCTCCATGATCCTCTGCAGGCTCTCCTGGTTTTGAGTCAAGGTGGCCAGCCCCTTCTCAATCCTCAGAGTGGATGCAATCAAGTAGCCAAGCTGATCTCGTTTGCTGTTCAAAAAGTACTGAGATGCCTCTTCCATTGTTGGCATCTTGGTAGCCTTCTTTGTCCTTGCCTTCTCCTTCTTTGCTTGAGCATGCACAGAAGATGGTTCATCCTCATCCATAACCACTTGGTTGTCCTCAAAGTCTGGATAGATAGGCATGTGATCCTTGTCCAACAAGTATGTGCCAGTGCCCATCTTGGAGTTAATCAGCTCCTGGATCTGTGGCGCATACCCACAACTTCTCTTTTGGTCAGCTGTTGTCCTCTTGATAGTCTCAACTATAAGGCTCATGACCTTGAACTTTTTTGGCACATCAAATAAGTGTAGAAGATTTATTGCATGGCCTCTGATCATGTTGTGATCACCTGACTTGGTCAAGAGGGTGTGCATGAGGATCCAGTTGATGGTTGGCAGTCCTGACAGAAGGTAATGTACTGATCAAAACTTATGTGTTTCAATAGCAGCATCTGGGATCTCCTTGTACATATGTGCAATCTTCTTCTTGGGATAGACATCCAAGTCATCCTCTTTCTCCTTAGGTGCATTGATCAGATTAGCCCATTCTTCAATTGATGATTGGTACCTAGTACCTTCAGACATCCATACTATCCTGCCATCTAGATAGAAGTGTGATGTGGAGTAGAATTGCATTATGAGCTCATCATTCCACTTTGCGAGCTTCTACCCAACCATGTCTGCCACTCCACAAACTCTAAATCTGTCATACACACCAGGATAGTGTTCTTCATTCTCCTTCATGTAGGTCCAGTCAACCCACCTCATGTCACACACTATTGGCTTCTTGTCGAGCAACACTGTCTCATAGAAATCCTGTTGTTCCTTTGTGTGGAACCTGTAGTCAATAGCAGTCCTTCTCCTGACTGCATAAGGATCAGACAACCTCCACTGTTTGAGGCCTGCATCCTTTCTCAGCTTCATGTTCTCAGCCACAGGATGAGCATCTTTATGATCTGGAATTTTTGGCTTCAATTATCTCAAGACATGCTCTTCATCATCTTCCTCTTCAGCAACAGTTTCAGGCACTGGAGCCTTGTTCTTCTCAGCAGCAGATATGTTCCTGGTATTCCTCTTAGGTGCAGTCTTGGGCTTGGAGATAGCTTTGGGTGATTCTTTGGGCTTTGATGAAGCAGCCCCTGACCTGATAGCATCAGCCATAAGCTTCTAAGCTGTGGGTACTAGTGCAGCAACCTCTTCTTCTTCTTCTTCTTCTTCCATCATGGAAGGCTTTCCAACAACTCTGGCCATGGCGACCCTTTCCTTCCTCTTCTTCCCTTCTGCAGCAGCCTCTTTGGGTTCAGATCCCAAAGGTACTTGAGTCGAGGCTCTGGCTTTAGACATGGGAGTTCTCTTTGCAGGTACTTTGATCTTCATACCAGGTTTAATGGCAGCAGCTGTGCCATACTCCTTTTTGAGCACCTTCTTCTTGGAAGTGGCCTCATCCTCAACTACCACATAGTCTTCATCCTTAGATTCTGAGGTTTTCTTCTTTCTAGTCCTGGTGGCAGCTTTGGGTAAGTTGCTTGGGGTGCTCCTGCTACCCTCATCAGAGTGGCTAAAGGGACTAGTGCCCTCACTCATTTGAATCTGCTCCCCTGACTTGTTCTGGCTATCACTTTGGTCAGACATATTGCAAACACTAACGGCAGACCCTGTGAATAGATATAGATGAGGTAGAATAGATGAGCATCACAAAAAACAGAGGTTTTTGCAAAAGAATGAGTCAAAAACTTAGTTTTAGTTTTCCACAGAAAGCATTTCAGATCAACCGATTTGTAAACTCGGTGATACCGAAGCAGCTTTTGGAACCTAAACTAGTGAACTCGGTCAGACCGAGTCACAGTTCGGTGGCACCGAGACTGCTAGGGTTTCACAAAGTCCTGAACTCGGTCACACCGATTTGCAATTCTCGGTCAGACCAACAATCACATGTGCAATGGCCTTAGCCGAATCGGTGGAACCGAGTTCTACAACTCGGTTGGTCCGAGATGGTTTCGGTGGAAACCTAACCCTAAATTTTCAACTCATCTCTAATCTACGGAGTGTTTTGACTAGATAGAGTAGTTTCAATCGTGGCAAGAATCATGGGGAACACAATGTGCTAGGAATCGGACGGCGATAGCACAATGATCGAGTCCATACCCTAGTTCGGCGATGAACTCGCTACGGCAGCAACGGCGGGGATGATTTCCGTTGACAGCGGCGGAGACCAGCGACTGGAGGCAGCTGGCGACGAGGAGGACGATCCAGAGACCCTGGAGGCAGAGTGGGCTACGCGCGGGCGAAAGAGTTCGGAGAAAGTTTCCAAAATTTTGCCCATGGGTATATATAGCCCGACCCTGTCGGTGTGACCGAGTGGAACAACTCGGTGGCACCGAGATGCATAACTGTTGACAGTTACAGCAACTCAGTGTGACCAAAAAGTTCAAATCGGTTGCACCGAGATTGAAAACCTAGATCGACTTAGTGATCTCGGTATGACCGAAATGGAAGAATCGGTCAGACTAAAACACACAAAGAAGTTTTGGAAGTTTAAGTCTATGACGGATCGGGGACTCCGAGTGCTCCTCACACAGAGTGGTTCGAATCTGACTTCATCAAATTTTGTGATGTAGCATGAATATAGTTTGAGACAAGAAAAGCATAGATAGCTAGAGAGGGTTCTTAGGCATTCTTGTCCATCCACTTGGCAAATGGAAAAAGAAACCAATCAATCAAAACAACAAGTGGATGTCCTCGAATGAGTAAAATATGCAACCAACATGCTCACACAATAAAATGGCAAACGAAATATGTGGCAAAGCATGCACAACCAATTCTAGCATCTATCAAGCAATTGGCGATGACTAGGTCATCTATATATGAGTATATTGACTTAGGAGTCAAATGAGAACGTTTGATCATAGGTCATACTCATCGTTTAAGCTCAAGTGGGGTTACCACTTTTACATAATGCATTGATGTGTTCACACCATTAGAGTTGCTTTGACTCAATTCTTAGAGTTAAGCTCCCGCTAGATGTGAATTCTCCCCTTAGAGGGATGAACTACCCTTGGGTTTTGTCGATGATGACTTCATGTAGGTGTTGAAGATGTGGATGCTCAGTGTTGATGAAGATCATTTGGAGCAATCCTTTGGAGTGAGTTGCACTCTCAATACCTACACGGGTTAGTCCCACAAGGAACAAACAAGGATATCCCTAGACATAGAGTGATGCACACACAAGATGATGTCTATGAAAGCATTAGGTTACCTTGTCCCTTGTCTTACCAACAAGAGGGTTTGTGACTCCTTGAACTAGTGCAAGATGTGAAAGTTGATTGCACTTGTTGTTTCCAAAATGATATGAGTGAAATATGTTGGCGGAGTCACCCTCAAGAACTCTCTAGTTCTTCTTCTTTGGGATCCACATCATCTCGATGTGAATCCTTGGAGTTGTAGTCATACTTGATGAAGTACAGCTTGACGTAGTCTTGGGAACCCACTTGACCAAGGCCTTTGGAGCTTCTTCAAATGCATCAATCTCCTCTTGAAGCTTATCCTTGCCTTTTTGCTTGTGGTATTGTGGTGGAAGATCATCTTTAGCTTGTGTCCCCTTGAAGGAAGTAGGATCATACTTCTCTTGTTGAGGAACAAACTTCGTCTTGGGGTATTCATCTTCTTCCCACTCAACTCCTTTGGCATTGAACTTTCGTTCAAAATCAACACCTTGGTTCTTCTGGTGTCTTCCTTGCTTGCGTACAATTTCCTCAAATTGCTTACTCCCGGCAAGGCTCTTGTAAACACCTTTCTCTATAATTCCCTCCAATAAGCTATTTTTTTGCTCAAGTGTAACTTGGCTAATAGAATCATTAGTGGAATCAAGAGAACAACTAGAAGCAACAACATTGGATTTAGCATGATTATTGTTACCACTAGAGGAAGAATCCTTCTTGTTCTTGTTAATAGTCTTGACTTGAGGCATGTAAGTAGATAAGAGTAAACACTTGGCAATGTAATAAGAACTTTTCTTACGAAGATCATCATTGATTGCCTTTAAGAACTCATGCTCTTGCTCAAGGTTGAGCTTTTCAAAGCGTAACTTCTCATGAGTCCTTAACAGTTCTCGATGATATTCTCAGATAGTTTCATGAGCTAACTTAAGAGTGTTTAGTTCTTTAGTTAGATGCTCAATCTTCTCCTTATCATTGTCATTCGTTTTATCTTGATTAGCATGATTAATTGACGTTTCATCATAGTATTCATCACTAGAGTTGTCAACAAGTAAATCATCATCACCTAACAACAAGTCATCTTCATCACTATTGAAATCAACATACTCGGGGTGTGTTACCTTTGAGCCTTTGGACATGAAGCATCTTCCAAGTCCTTCATTTGGTGAATCAAATATGTCGTAGGAGTTGGTTGAGACAAGTGCTAGACCAGCAACACCTTCATCTTGAGTATATTCGGAGTCGGAGTGATAGCTTCTCTCGGAGTGATTGTCAGAGTCAGAGCCGGATACCCATTCACCAACATGAGCTTGATGTCTTCATTTGGTGTAGCTCCTTGATGATTTGTTCTTCCTTTCCGAATCCTTGCTTCTCCTGGATGTTCTTTGTTCATAACGAACATCTCTACTCCTTCTCTCTCTTGGTGGTGATTCTTCTCTTCTACTTCTTCTCTTGGGTGATTCTTCTCTTCTTTTGTAGGGTGACGTACACTCATTGGAATAGTGTCCGGGTCTCCCACAATTGTAGCAATTGTGCTCTCGACTAGAAGATCTTTTGTCATTGTAGGACCTTGACTTGGAGCTTCTCTCTTTGCTTCTATTCTTGTAGAACTTGTTGAAGTTCTTCACCATTAAGCTCAATTCTTCATTGAAGGTTTGTTTCTCACTTGATGATGTGGGGGCTTCACATGAGGCTTTGTAAGCACCACTTGACTTGTTGTGAAGTTCCTCCTTATCCTTGAGTGACATCTCATGTGCAACAATTCTTCCAATGACTTCCGTTGGCTTGAGATCTTTTTAATTGGGCATCATTTGGATCAATGTGCACACGGTGTCATATTTTCTGTCCAAAGCTCTTAGGATCTTCTTGATGATGAATTGTCGGTCATCTCTTCACTTCCTAAGCTGGCAATCTCATTTGTGATAAGAGCAAGCCTAGAGTACATTTCAGCGATACCTTCACCATCCTTCATTTTGAACTTGTCAAGTTGACTTTGAAGCACATCTAACTTGTATTCCTTGACGGAGTCGGTACCTTCATGCATATCAATCAAAGTATCCCAAATTTCCTTTGCATTCTCAAGACGGCTGATTTTGTTGAATTCTTCGGGGCACAATCCGTTGAAGAGGATATCACAACCTTGAGCGTTGTATTGCAGCATCTTCAATTCTTTCGCGCTAGCTTCACGGTTCGGTTCTCTCCCATCAAAGAATTCACCTTGCAAGCCAATACACACAATAGCCAAAACGGCGGGGTTATGTCCAAGAATATGCATTTTCATCTTATGCTTCCAACTAGCAAAATTAGTACCATCAAAGTAAGGACCTCTACGGTGATAATTTCCCTCGCTAGACGCCATACTCTCCTAGGTTGTGAAACCAAGGCTATGACCACCAAAAGCTATGGAAATCAAAGCAAATGGAGACCAAAGCTCTGATACCACTTGTAGGATCGGAAGTATGTCTAGAGGGGGGTGATTAGACTACTTGACCAATTAAAAACTTAACATTTTCCCAATTTTAGAGTTTGGCAGATTTTAGCTATCTTGGGACAAGTCAAGCAATCATCACACAATTCAAGCAAGCATGCAAAGAGTATATAGGAAGTGGAAATTAAAGCATGCAACTTGCAGGAAAGTAAAGGGAAGGGTTTGGAGGATTCAAACGGAATTGGAGACATGGATGTTTTTGGCGTGGTACCGATAGGTGGTGCTATCGTACATCCACGTTGATGGAGACTTCAACCCACGAAGGGTAACGGTTGCACGAGTCCACGGAGGGCTCCACCCACGAAGGATCCACGAAGAAGCAACCTTGTCTATCCCACCATGGCCGTCGCCCCTGAAGGACTTGCCTCATTAGCGGTAGATCTTCACGAAGTAGACAATCTCCTTGCCGTTACAAACTCCTTGGTTCAACTCCACAATCTTGTCGGAGGCTCCCAAGTGACACCTAGCCAATCTAGGAGACACCACTCTCCAGGAAGTAACAAATGGTGCGTTGATGATGAACTCCTTGCTCTTGTGCTTCAAATGATAGTCTCCCCAACACTCAACTCTCTCTCATAGGAATTGGATCTGGTGGAAAGAAGATTTGAGTGGAAAGCAACTTGGGGAATGCTAGAGATCAAGATTCATATGGTAGGAATGGAATATCTTGGCCTCAACACATGAGTAGGTAGTTCTCTCTCAGAAATGGTAAGTTGGAAGTGTAGGTTTGTTCTGATGGCTCTCTCCGCGAATGAAGAGGAGGTGGAGGGGTATATATAGCCTCCACACAAAATCTAACCGTTACACACAATTTACCAAACTCGGTGGGACTGATTCAATAGACTCGGTGGGACCGATTTAGTAAACCTAGTGACCATTAGGATTTTCGGTGGGACCGACATGCAACTCGGTAAGACCGATTCGGTTAGGGTTAGGGCATAACGTAATCTCGGTAGGACCGATCACTCAAACTCGGTGAGACCGATTTTGGTAATAAGCTTTCCAGAGAGTTGGTCAGGTAAACTCGGTGGGACCGATTTGCTCTTTTTGGTGAGACCGAAATGTTACAAAAGGGAAACAGAGAGTTTACATTGGAATCTCTGTGTGACCGATCGCTTACTTCGGTTAGACCGAAACGTTACGAAGGGAAATAGAGAGATTACAATCCCTATCGGTAGGACTGATTTGCCTAGGGTTTGTGGCAGTGGCAATGACATTAGAACTCGGTGGCGCCAGATAGAAAGAATCGGTGTGACCGATTTTGGCTTTAGGTTTAGGTCATTTGTGGATGTGAGAAAGTATTTGAGGGTTTTTGGAGCATATCACCAAGCACATGAAGCAAGAGGCTCATTAAGCAACACCTCATCCCTCCTTGATAGTATTGGCATTTCCTATAGACTCAATGTGATCTTGGATCACTAAAATGTAAAATGAAGAGTCTTGAGCTTTTGAGCTTGAGCCAATCCTTTGTCATTAGTATTTTGAGGGATCCACTTTCATCATCCATGCCATGCCATTCATTGAGCTTTCCTGAAATAATAGTCTTGGAATAGCATTAGCTCAATGAGCTATATGTTGTTATGAATTACCAAAACCACCTAGGGATAGTTGTACTTTCACAAGTGCAACAAAAACTGGGAATGACACTCACCGCCATGGTTCCTACCTTGATTTAGGGGCTGACGACGTGGATTGCGGGCGGCCAACAGGGGCCACCCCCGGTTCCCAGCTTTACGGCCAGCAACTCGCACAACGCGCATGCAGCGCCATTGGTGTCTCCGGCGGAGGCGGTATTCGTGTCTCCGGTGCCGGCACGGGCATTGGAGCTTAATGCACCCGGGTGTACGCCGGTCGGCACCTCGCCAGTAAGCGGCCCCTCCGTCTGTTGCACGCCCGCCGTTGGCGGTGCCTCGACATTAGCCGAGCTCGACGGCGTCACGGTAACTAAGCCTCTCGGTCGATGACTTCATCTCCTTGCCTTTGACTGGGCATCCCTGATGCCCTACATGTTTTCGCAGGGCGCCGCCGACGTACCGTGCACTCTCCTGCACTTCGTGGGCGGCGAGTTGGTCGATGTCGCTGCCCCAACCCCCGCTGCCCCCGCACCCCCGCGCCCCCCATCACTACAGCTCCCCCGCGCCGCCGCCCCCATGCCCCGCACCCCACACCACTGCATTTGCTGCACCGCCAACGACCGCACGGGGTGCAGGACGACGACCACCACCGACCCGCGAAGCACATGGCCGCCGGCCTCCCCGCGAAGCACGTGGCCGCCGGCCTCCCCACGCGCCCAGGAGGACCACCGTCGTCTTCCTCTTCGACTACGAGGACCCACGAGCTCGGACGCCCTCGAGCCATCCCATCGACGTCGCCGCCACCGACCCCGACCCCAACCCCGACCCCGACCCCTCCGGCGACCGGCCGCGCCCGCCCAGGTACCTCTCCTCCTTCGTCCTTCCTCCCTCTCCACCCTTCCTCCCCATTCCTTCCCTCCCTCCCCTCGACCGTGGTACAGGTCGTCGGCGTATTGCGCCAGCGTGTAGCTGAATGTTGTAGGTTAAGTCAACACCTAGAAATGCTGTATATTGATTTGTTCGTTAACATGATCTTATCTCCTCTCATCTGTCATCTCTTCTCTCTGTAGGTAGAGCGGCCAGAGGAGCATACCAACATCCCTCTTTACCTTCCACCCAACACCAACGTGGTGAGTTTCCCCCCTCCCCCATCTACCTATATGGACATCAACTGCAGTTTGTACGTTTCGGTTATAATTTGTTTCAGTTTCTACACATATCATTTTGGTTAAACTCCTGTCTTAGATGCCATGGCTGAAACTAGAGCAAACTGTGTGTGTGCATCAAGTTTTGGTTCAGTTTTGGATGACTAAGACTAGGTAGAGCATGCTATGCGGTGCCTCGACATTAGCCGAGCTCGACGGCGTCACGGTAACTAAGCCTCTCGGTCGATGACTTCATCTCCTTGCATTTGACTGGGCATCCCTGACACCCTACATGTTTTCGCAGGGCGCCGCCGATGTTCCGTGCACTCTCCTGCACTTCATGGGCGGCGAGTTGGTCGATGTCTCCGCCCCGACCCCCGCCGCCCCCGCACCCCCGCACCCCCCACCACTATAGCTCCCCCGCGCCGCCGCCCCCGTGCCCCCACACCCCACACCACTGCATTTGTTGCACCGCCGACGACCGCACGGGGTGCAGGACGACGACCGCCACCGACCCGCGAAGCACGTGGCCGCCGGCCTCCCCACGACCAACCGAGGCGCCCAGGAGGACCAGTGTCATCTTCCTCTTCGACTACGAGGACCCGGACGAGCTCGGACACCCTCGAGCCATCCCATCGACGCCGCCGCCGCCGACCCCGACTCCAACCCTGACCCCAACCCCTCCGGCAACCGGCCGCGCCCGCCCAGGTACCTCTCCTCCTTCGTCCTTCCTCCCTCTCCACCCTTCCTCCCCATTACCTCCCTCCCTCCCCTCGACCGTGGTACAGGTCGTCGGCGTACTGCGCCAGCGTGTAGCTGAATGTTGTAGGTTAAGTCAACACCTAGAAATGTTGTATTTTGATTTGTTCATTGACATGATCTTATCTCCTCTCATCTATCATCTCTTCTCTCTGTAGGTAGAGCGGCCAGAGGAGCATACCAACATCCCTCGTTACCTCACACCCAACACCAACGCGGTGAGTTTCCCCTCTCCCCCATCTACCCCCCATATATGAACATCAACTGCAGTTTGTACGTTTTGGTTATACTTTGTTTCAGTTTGTACACATATCATTTTGGTTAAACTCCTGTCTTAGATGCCATGGCTGAAACTAGAGCAAACTATGTGTGTGCATCAAGTTTTGGTTCAGTTTTGGATGACTAAGACTAGGTAGAGCAAGCTATGTGTGTGTGTATCCATTGTATCATGATGAATTGACTTGTGCTAAAATTAGAAAGGAGAAATGGTACACAGACATGTTAGTCTATTTAACCACCTTCTCAGATCAACTTGACACAATACTATTTTGATGGGTTTTAGTAATTGTGGTTATATACTCTATAAATTTATTCATCAACATGATTTCTTTATTTTCTGTGTCATACATTTTACATATCTTTAGTCATAAAAAATCAAATAGGGGCAAGACTGTTACAGAAAAATTACTTGCAAGCATATTGTGATTTACTTCTTTATAGAGTATTTTGTAATGCAATTATCTTAGTAATCCCCTGTGTTTGTCTGATGCTGGCCATCCGAGAATATGTGTAACTATTTTCACTCTGTCCTGAAGGTTTTTGACTACAGAATCTGAGGTGACCCACACTCTGTTGTTCACACTCATTTAGTTCGGTCGTGAAGGTATTATATGTTCACATGGTACATTTATGTTTTTCAGCAGTTAATTGATGGTTTGATACACGACACATTTCATGCACAGGGTGCTAGAGCTGCACTTAACTTGCTAAAATCATCCCCTTGTTCTTACTCGTTATAGAAATTCATTGCTTGTCCTATGTTTTCTGTCAGGGTATTGTTCAGGAAGCTTGCTTGAGTTTGTGTCCTTTAATTTGTAAATCCCTAGTTCTAGCCACTGTTTGTAGTTCTAACCACTCCTTGTTGCTAGTTCCTCAAGGAGTTCTGCACAAAATTAGCTCAACAAGTTGCATCTAGCTTTTACAAAGTTGTTTTGGCTTAAGAGGATAAGCTGTTGTATATACTGTCATAAAGTTCAGCAAGAACAGGGCATCAACAATGCTACTCTAGTACCTCGTTGGGCAGGGACAAATGGACAGGGCATCATTGTAGTTGTACTGCACAACAAACTATTAGTCTTAGGATTAACACTCCTCATATGAGATGAGAGGATTTTTTTAAATGGCTTCTTGCAGTTTTGAAATTTCAGTTTATTCGGTTACTGAAAATTCAGTTAATTTAGTTAGGCACACAAATTTCAGAACTTTTGTGTGCCCTAGTACTTGGTGTTTGTAGAAAACCAGGAGTGTCAATGTGACTAGAATTCACTTGTTCTTATATGGGTGAAACTTCACTTGTGTTTAGGCTAGTGCAGGGTGTTGCTTTATTCTGTCATAATTTGAAACTATGTCACAAATAAATTGTTCCTTCTTCTGTATTTAACAAGTAATGACTGTCGATAAGCTGAGGCATGGATTAAGTTGTGTCTTTGCTGTAACATACTGTATATCACTCCACAATGAAATACAGTACATATTGATGTGCTTTGTAAAACTTGTTCATGTACTGAACTACTAATGCCTTGTGATGCTGTGAATTACTTGTGATGGCTCTGAATTACTTGTGATCACATTGAGAAAGTCTTGAAAAGATGATGATCATCTTTTACAGAAAACAATTTCTGTAAACACGTGAGTAACTTTGCTAGTTTGCTGGGTTTTGTCTCCGACCATTGTGTTGTGATGATTTTGCAGGTACCCCGTGAGGCCCTTTAGTTTGCTAGAATGTCGATTAACTCCCGTTCTGGCAAATTCGGGTACTCCATATGTCCTATTTTCAGGAAATGTCATGCTGAAATTTTCCGAGAATTTCAGCATGACTTTGCTAAAAATAGGACATATGGGGTACTTGTGACTAATGCATGGGCCGGGGTCTTAGTACTTAATTAAATAGGTTCAACTGCCCCTTTATTCTTGCTGCATTAAACCATAGGTGGCAATAGAGTCAAGTGTTTAGGCCCAACTTAGAATTCTCCTTCCCAAGCTTAGCTTTTACGGTGCCTCGGCATCGACAAACCCTAAATTATAAAACCTTGGCTTTTAGGGTGCCCCGGTGTTGATAAGAACCTAAATGATGAAAGCTTTGGCTTTTAGGGTGCCTCGGCGTCGACAAACCCTAAATGATAAAAGCTTAACTTTTAGGATACCTCGGTGTCGACAAACCCTAAATGAGGAGACCATGATCTTGTTCCTTGACAATAACCAACTTTTTGACCAAATTTTTTTCCTATTTAGAGCGAAACATGGCCCACAACAATGAGGCCGGCGGTTCGGGTGACAAGCAATTCTGGGAGTTGTCCCAGGAAATGGAGGAAGAACCTCGCCGCTATGAGGACGCCGCGGAAGATACCAATCCTGACTACACAACTCCTAGTGGCGTCGGGGATGACACCACTTATGGTGCCGTCGAGGAGGCCACCACTGATGATGTCGGCGCACACACAGATGGCAGCCAACCGAAGAATCAACGGAAGGACCGGCGCCCAAACGTGCTTGTCACCGTCAAGGAGGAATTTACTGAAGTGAACTCCGATGGGCATCCAACGGCGCCCAAAGAATTAGTCAAGGGGTACTCGGATCAGCTCGGGTGCATTCTCCGGAGCACCATCTCGATCAACACCGAGAACCTAAGGCATAAGGACCGAGGGAATTTGCGCAGCCTCCTCTTCACGAAGCTGCACCAATGATACAAGTTCGCCGCTGACTTTGAAAACACACGCCTCTCAGGGAATAAAGTGAACAGTGCCGCCCTCACGAGGATGAGCACGGCCCTGTCTATTTGGAGAAGCATGGTGAAGGGAATGATTGACAAAGGTGATAGTCAAGAGAAGATTAAGACGAAAAATCCTTCGATCAGTGAAGATGACTACAAGGAGTTCAAGATCAAGTGCGAGAGCATCGCAAACTCCGAATCAAGTCAGTGGGGGAAAGAAATGCGGCAGTTGAACTTAGGGGTCCACCAACTCGGTCCCGGTGGTTACAGAGTGGCGGAGCCTATATGGGACAAGGAGGACGCGGAGCGTGCCTGTCACGCCCAATATGCGATACTATCCTAAAGAGACTCGAAGGTCCCACCAAGGATAGAACCACATATTGATATGCTTTTGCAAGGTGGATATCATTACATCAACATTACATAATAGATGGGGATACATACAAGAGGCATACAACGCCACACGAATACAACATCATCATACATAAAAGCACCATCCGACTACGGACGGAACACAAACAGAAACTCAAACGACATCCACCCTGCTAGCCCAGGCTGCCGACCTGGAACCTATCCCCTGAACGACGAAGCAGAAGAAGAATTCAAAGCAAGCAAGCATCACTCTCGCGTCATGATCATCACATAACCTGTACCTGCAATTGTTGTTGTAGCAATCTGTGATCCACGAGGACTCAGCAATCCCATTACCATGGGTATCAAGACTAGCAAAGCTTAATGGGAAAGGAAGGGGTAAAGTGGTGAGGTTGCAGCAGTGACTAAGCATATATGGTGGCTAACATACGCAAATAAGAGCGAGAAGAGAGCAAAAGGAACGGTCGTGAAACTAGCAATGATCAAGAGGTGATCCAGAACTCCTACTTACCTCAAACATAACCCAAAACCGTGTTCACTTCCCGGACTCCACCGAAAAGAGACCATCACGGCTACACACGCGGTTGATGAGTTTTAGTTCGAATCTGGTGTCAAGTTATCCACAACCGGACATTAACAAATTCCCATCTGCCACATAACCGCAGGCACGGCTCTCGAAAGTTTATACCCTGCAGGGGTGTCCCAACTTAGCCCATCACAAGCTCTCACGGTCAACGAAGGATATACCTTCTCCCAGGAAGACCCGATCACTCTCGAAATCCCGGTTTACAAGACATTTCGACAATGGTAAAACAAGACCAACAAAGCCGCCCGGATGTGTCGACAAATCCCGATAGGAGCTTCACATATCTCGTTCTCAGGGCACACCGGATGAGCCAGACGTCAGGTTGGCATAGACCCTGGTTGCCCAGGGGGCGCCGGACATCGCTCGGTTTGGACCAGCACTTAGAGAAGCACTGGCCGGGGGGGCTAAAATAAAGATGACCCTCGGGTTAGCCGACCCAAGGGAAAGGTATAGGTGGTGGTGAGGCAAATGGTAAAACCAAGGTTGGGTCTTGCTGGAGGAGTTTTATTCAAAGCGTACTATCAAGGGGGTCCCATAAATCACCCAACCGCGTAAGGAATGCAAAATCCGGGAACATAACACCGGTATGACGAAAACTAGGGCGGCAAGAGTGGAACAAAACACCAGGCATAAGGCCGAGCCTTCCACCCTTTACCAAGTATATAGATGCATTAATTAAATAAGAGATATTGTGATATCCCAACATAATCATGTCCATCATGGAGCAATCTTCAACTACACCTGCAGCTAACAATGCTATAAGAGGGGCTGAGCAAAACCGGTAACATAGCCAAGCAATGGTTTGCTAGGAAGGGTGAAAAGGTTAGAGGCTGACATGGCAATTTGGGAGGCTTGAAGAACAAATTATAGGTAGCGCAACAAAGCGATTGAACGAAGCAACTAGCATAGCAATGATAGTAGTGAGATCCAAGGTGACGGTCATCTTGCCTGAAATCCCGCAAGGAAGAAGAACTAGTCCATGAAGAAGACGAACGGATGATGCCAAACCAAGCATAGACGAACGAATCCTCACGATCGCAATGAAACGGGAACTATCGAGAAGAAGCACACAACATGGTAAACACACCCCACATATACATGACATGATGCTTAACCAAGTATGATGCAAGACAAGACTACATGAAGCTACTCATGGCAAGAGATGATGCATACAAGAACAACACATCAAAGCAATGTTAAATGAGGCCGGAAACAACATATAACAATTCCGGTAAGTCCTCATATGCAAATTTAGAAATTGGTCCAGAACTGAATAAACCTTATGTTCAAGTTGTTAAAGAGCAAGTTAAGATGCACCAAGATGATCTACGCGAAATTCTAGTCAAGTTACATATAAAGTTCATTAGATTCGGAGCTACGGCCTAGAAGATACGCGCAAAACAAGGTAAGCATGGCATTGATGCAAAATGCATACAACATCAAGCAAACACTCTCAAAACATGGATGCAACATGTTAGGGCCTGTTCGGTAACCCCCCACTCCATAAAAACCTGTCGCTCCGCTCCGCTCCTCGCAGGAAGCGCTCTCCCGATGGAGCGCCTGTGTTCGGCTGGCTCCGCTCCGTGAGAACGTGGGCTGGCATCGCATTACGGTCAAGTATGGGCTGTTCGGGTGGGTAAGAAAATCCACGAGTGGAGCACCAACAGCTCACACTAGAGAAAATAGACTCGTACCATTTCGCTGGTGGCACTTGGCGGTGGCACATTTTGTAATTTCGATCGGATTCTACTTCTGGTGAAATGAGGAGCGAGGGTCATGCCACTCCGTGAAATTGCACTGCGTGCCGCTCCGCTCTCCCGCGACAGATTCGCAGAGCTGATGCGTTCGGCATGCTCCACCCCGCTCCGGTCGTGGAGGTAGGAGCTGGAGTGTTGCCGAACAGGCCCTTAATATGAAACTTCATGCAAAATCGAGCAAGTTTCATATAGAGCACACCCAAAACGGAGCAACGGTTCAACACATACACTATACAAGTTTAAAGGACAAGCTGTCCAAAACAGCAACTAGGCATCTAGCAAGCATCAAAACTATATGCTACAGCTTCTCAACATGGAAACAAAAGGCATGGGCATGAAGTACAGGTAAAGCATGACAAAACATGAACACTGAGCTAACTCCGGAAATCACTAGAACATGCTCAAAAGGACATGACAAGATTGGAAATAATAACAGTTTCAGACTTAGCAGAAATAACATCAGGTTGCAATGTTTCGAGTTATCAAACAATATGTTACAGGAACTTATCATGGCAAACAAAGGCATGGAACGAATCCACTAATTGCATATAACAAAAGTTCCTTACTGACCATGAGCCAAAATGGCACAGAAAATATGATGGCACCCATGCAAACATAGCAAGTGATACGACAGATTCATACATAGCAGGAACAACAATAAGTAGGCATGTTGGTGAGCTTGTACCAGTCACCAAAGAGAAATACATGGCATGTCAAGGTGACCAACATTAAGATGAAATATTTATGAAGCTAAACATGGCAAGAGCAAGTTCATATCATGCTTGGATCACTAAGAACAATCATGGCAACATTGAACTTAATGTTAATAGGCTGACAGCAACATTATTTAGCAAGTTTGGAGCAAGATACAAACAAGTTACAGTAGGCTATTAATACAACCAGGGGCATGAATGGATAGAGCATGACATTTGTAACAAAACATCCCTAGTGAACATCTCCAGATTATGCATAGAATGACTTGTAGCAGCAGGTTTGCATATCATCATGGTATAGCAGATTCAGACTAGCAAAATAGTAACAACAAGTACCCTACTTCACGAGCTCGCTGCACCCACTACAAGACTTACAAAATTACATGGATTTCACCACTGTAAAGATGTCATGGCATACTTCAAAACACATGTAGGGCTCAAGTTCATAGGAGACACACATTAAACATGGCGAAAATGTCAAATGTCCAAATCCTGATAAGAATCTGAAACTAACATTACATAGCACCCTTGGAACAACATTTAGGGCATCACTATAAGCTCAAATGAACATGGTGCAATGGAATGAAATGAAGTACTCGTCGAGGCGAACAATTTGACATGCTACACGACCAAAACAGAGCCACGGATGCGGAGTTATGATGCGAAGAAGTATGCTAAAATAACTGGGACTTAGTAGGAAAACGACCTTTGGGATCTAGGGTTCGTCCAGGCACACGAACCGAGGTAACTCCGGCGAGGTGGTTGCTCCGGCGAGCGGCGGAGGTCGAGGACGGCGCGGGGCCGTGGATCCGGCGAGCGCCCGGCCGGATCCGGCGCAGAGGACGACGCGGCGACGAGCTCGGCCGGTGGCAGGCACGGAGCACTGGTGTGGGGCGGCGCGGTGGTGCGCGCCGGCGAGGCGTGGGGTGGCGGAGGCAAAGGCGGCGGACTCGGCGCGGGACGGGGAAGGCGGAGCAGCGCGCGGCCGGGCGGCGCACGGCGGCGGGGCAACGGGCGCTCGGGGCGGCGGCGGCCGGAGGCTCGTCGAGGACGGGCAGCGGGACGAGGGCGCGGGGCGCGCTGACCGGGCGGATCGGGCCCGCCGTGGCCCGGAGCGGGCAGGAGATGGGCTCCGCGGGCCCGACGGCGATGTGGGCGCGGGGAAGGTGAGGTGGCGGCTTCGGATTGGTTGGGGAGGCGGCGGTGATGACGTGGCGGCTCCGGATTGGTCCAGGCGACGTGGCTGCATGGCGGAGGACGCGTCCAGACGGCGTCGGACATGTCCGGCGGCGCTAGGGGAAAAGGGATAGGGTTTGGACTTCGTGAAAAATCGGGGGTATGCACATATATATAGGTAGAGGGAGTTAGGAGAGTCCAAATGAGGAGCAGTTTTCGCCCACATGATCGTGATCGAACGACCGAGAGCATGGAAGGGGTTTGGCTGGGCTCATGAGCTGCGGCGAAGAGGGGCTGGGCTGCAAAGAGAGAGGGGTTTCGGGCTACGCGGTTAACCGTTGGGGCATCGAACGACCTCCAAATGGAACGAAATTTGACGGGCGGTCTACCGGTGCTATACCAAGGCCACCCGGCAAACCTCGGTCCATTCCGAGAATGTTTAACACCCGCTCACGAAAAGAGACATGAAGGGGACGCCTGATGACATAGGAGTGTCGGATTGCAAAACGGACAACGGGGAAAATGCTCGGATGCATGAGACGAACACGTATGCAAAATGAGATGCACGTGATGACATGGCAAAATACAACACACAAGCAAACGACATGGCAACGACGGCGAATAACTGGAAGACACCTGGCGCATCGAACCCTGGGCGTTACAACACTCCTCCACTAAGAAGAGATCTCGTCCCGAGATCTGAGGACCGAGATGGAAGGGAAAAGGGATGAGGTGAAACAAGAACTCAAGAGAAGAAGCAAAGAATCGAGAGCACTCGAGAAGAAGAGAGGAACGACGAGAATGGCGAGAATCGAAAGCTCACGGAATCAGATAGACTATGAACCACTCCGGTTAGAATGAGATAAGACACGAATAAGACTGAAAGGATTTAGGCAGCACTCTGGCTGAAACATGGAAGGAATAGAACATGAACTCCACAAGATGGGATGGCACTTGATGAGATGAACAACACAAAGCCTCCGGAAGAATTGAAATAATAAGAAAAGAACTTAGAAGGAAGTATTGAATGGAGTTGTTGAGAAAATCAACAATGAAAGAATAAGCTTGTTGTGGACTTACCCAAAACAACTCAAAACTTGAGGTGTAATTATGCCACAACCAAATGCTTGAATATCTGGGAATAACGAAGAAATGCAAAACTCTACTTGAAAAGAATACAGAGAATTAATTTCACTTCGAGATGCGAGAAGAAAAGATACTTGAACTCCACCAACAAAAATCTAGATGAAATCTTGAAGAATGAATTAAATCATGAAGAACCACCATGAAGAACTCTGGTGACAAAAAGGATGATGAGATAGAAATGAAGGATGAAAGAATAAAGATTCACGCCTTGCGGTGATCTAGATGGAGGTTCCGACGAAATGGCCGAGGAAATTTGAACTCCGAAAAAGAAAAGATGAAAACACTTGGAACTAGAATTTATTCCTCAAGAACAAACTCTGAAGGAAGGGATTACTCACTTTGAGGAAATAAGAAGAAGATTTGTTGTATGCTTCTCCTTCATCAAATTAAATTGATGACACAATGGATTTTGCATATTACTTATTCTTCTTGAAAAGGATTAAGGGGGTATAGCCCAAACTTGGGAAAGTCTTCATGAACCACCGGTAGGATTGGAAAGAACGAATGAATTGATATGATAAATAAAGGAAAAGGAATCTTGAATGAACCACCGTAAGAATTATAAAATGACTGATGGAAGAGAATGAGTCACTGAGAAGAATTAGAAGAACAAATATGCTAGAGGGGATTTAGATGCAAGAGAACAAAGAGATCATGAGCTGATTAAAGAACACTTGAATGAAGCACCGGGATAATTGGATAACGTTTGCTGAAATGTGAGGATTAAGAATTCTTTTGGAACGATGTCCTCCAGTGAAAAGAAACGGGAAAACAACTTCTGACATACTCCGGATGGGTAAGAAAAGAATATCTGACAAATGGAATATTTCAAGAGGATAACATGAAGCTAGAACCACGAATCTTTGGGAGAACGACAAGATTTAGAGGAAAAACTCTTCTTCGGTCTTCAAACGACGACGAGAAACACCACCAAAATTTGTTAAGGCACTCCGGGAGAACGAAAACGCGAAGAGGTTGAGGCAACAATGAAAATGATTTGAAATCGATCTTGGAAAGGCATCTGACTGATGAAATTCATACTTACGTCATACTTCAAAAAGGATTTGAGAATAACTCCGGGGAATTAGAAGAGCAGGTAAGATCCTGCGAAAAGACCTGTGGGTTAGGGCCCACTAAAGAGAAAAACACCGTTGGGAAAAGGATCGTTGGAGAGAGAGATGATGCACCGGAACGATTGAAAGATTTGAATGAGGTGTAGAATGCAAACATGAATCTTCTGAGATGTCTTGAGCACTCCGGAAGGACAAACTGGCGAGAGGCGAACGAGGAGGGAAAACACTTGATCCCAGGAAAAGAATGAGATCAACCTGAAAAACTTGAATTGAGTCCACCGGAAAAGAAAAAGAGTTAAAGAATGACAAACGAGACGAGAAATTCACCGGTTGAAATAATTGATGGAAGACTGAAGAGGCTCCGCACGAATGAAATTGATGCTCGAAAGAGACTCACGCTCCAGGAAGAAGAGGGTGGGAGGGCTGGAAAACAAAGGCAACTTGGATGGGGAAACCGACGAATATCTTGAAGAGAAAACATCGGTTGAAAACATTGAGGAAAGAAAGCAAAGACTTCACACGAGTAGGATGGATACTCGATTACGGACTCTGGCTCCGACAAGAAAAAGGGTGGGTGGGTGGGAAAAGAAAACAACTGAGGATTGAACTTGCAAAGATGAAGAGGGTCGATTCAACTTGACGAGAAATGCACCGGATGAAAAGAGATGAGAACCAACGACCGGAAAACCAACTGCGTGATCCTAAAGAAAGTTTGAAGGGGAAGAGAAGTAATTCAAAACACCTATGTCAAGATTTCTCACCAGAGCGATGAAGGAGCTGAGGAGTAAAAAGAATTCCTACTCTCCGATATAACTAAACTCTGAAAACAGTTTTCTTCTAGACTCGACAACGGCCAAACTACACGGTCAATCAAGCAGGCTTCCATGGTCGGTCGAGGCTCTGATACCAACTTGTCACGCCCAATATGCGATACTATCCTAAAGAGACTCGAAGGTCCCACCAAGGATAGAACCACATATTGATACACTTTTGCAAGGTGGATATCATTACATCAACGTTACATAATAGATGGGGATACATACAAGAGCCATCACTACAAAAAAGACACATTCGTGACATTTTGGGCCGAACGGAAATTTTTTCTGTCATACATATGGCACTTCTATGACGATAATTGTGAAAAAACCCGGTATCATCATAGATGTGGTGGGCTCCTACTTCTATGACAAAAAATCATGACAGAAAATGGGCTTTTCGTCCTGGGTGGGCCGGAGACGCAGCTGCATGACATTCTTTGGGCCGTCCATGACGGAAAAAACCGTGGCAGAAACGAGGGGGAGGAAAATTCCGGGTAGTTGCCGGTTACGGTGGGAGGTCGGGGGCGGAGCGATGCGCGTTTCTCTCATACGTACGCGCGTGTGTGCGAGGCGTTGGCTCTAACTGAACCCGAGCGAGGCGTTGGGCTCTAACTAAACCCGAGCGATTGCACTGGAGGCTACGCGTTACTGAACCCGAACGATCGATCGATGGCTGTTAACTGTACCTGATGGAGCGATTCCTTCGCTACTGCTGCTAACTGAAGCCGATTGATTGGATGAACAGTGAGCGTTGCGGGGGAGGGGGTTGGATGAACAGTGAGCCGTGGTGTTGCCTCTGGATGAACAAGAACCCGTGGTGTGGAGGGCTGGATGAACAGTAGACGGTGGAGCGGTGGCCGTGGAGGGGTGGTTGAACAGGACCCCGTGGGCTGGATGAACAGTAGACGGTGGAGGGGTTCCCGTGGAGGGGTTTTTGAACAATAGTCGGTGGAGTAGCGCGTGGTGGAGGCTGGATGAACAGGAGCCCGTGGAGGCTGGAGGAGGTCGACGGTAGCCCGTGCAGGCTGGAGGAAGTCGACGGTGGAGATGAACAGTATCTCGTGGAGTCCCATTTTGCGGTACGCCACACCCCTCCCCCCCGTTTCGACCGTAGCGCTCCAACACAAGTCCATTATGTCCGTTTTGCGGTATGCCACACCCCTCCCAATCAAGAGGACCCCCGTTTTGACCGTAGGAGATCCGTTTCATCTTTTTTGCGGTACGCCACACCCTTCCCGATCAACAGGACCCCTGTTTCGATCGTAGGAGGTCCGTTTCCTCTGTTCTGCGGTACGCCAGGCCTCGTTTCCATCGCCTGTTCCGTCCAAGCCGGTTGGCTTCCATGCGTTCCGTTGCCTCCCAATGAACACGACGCATTCTGTTGCCTCCCCATGAACACGGCACATTCCGTTCCCTCCCCATGAACACGACGCATTCCGTTGCCTCCCCATGAACACGAGCCCTCACCGTACGTATGCGCGACTAGGCGTTCGAGACCCCGCCCGTATGTACACATACGTGGCCGTATTTTCTTTCTTGCACCCTGGCCGCTGTACGTACGTGTACATGCTACGTGCGCGCCTCTACTACGACACGTACGCGCCTCTACTACGACACGGGCCTGCCTCCACATCGACCAGTATATATGTACGTACAAGTTCGCGACCAGAATGACAACGCTACGTATGCTTCGACCAGGTGGGTCCCGACTGTCAGGCAGTTCCTTACGTGCGAAAATGTAGCTGGTGGGTCCCACCAGTCAGAGGGGCGAATCATTTTTTTTGCCCGAACGCACTTCCTTTGCGTGTGAAGATGTAGCTGGTGGGTCCCAGCAGTCAGGGGGCGAATCGTTTTTTTCTTGCCCGGACGCACTTCCTTGCGTGTGAAGATGTAGCTGGTGGGTCCCAGCAGTCAGGGGGGCAAATCGTTTTGTTTTTGCCCGGACGCACTTCCTTGCGTGCGAAGGTGTAGCTGGTGGGTCCCAACAATCAGGGGGGAAACGTTTTTTTCGCGAAATATGGTGTCCCGTCCGGTGGGTCCCCACTGTCAGGTGGAGGAATAATTATTTTGCGCGTAATAAGGAGGCACTTCCTTGCTGCGGCTGTGGACCTAGCTGTCAGCCTCTCCACGTATAGTCCACGTCCGATGGAAGCCGTTCCTTGACCACGTTGACCATGCCGTGCCGAGAGCACCAGGGCGGTGGACGACGGCGAATCGTAGGAAGTGGATGACACGGAGCCGGGGAAGACGCGGCAGTGGATGCCCATGCGTAGAGGAGTACGAGGGTTCACTGGTTCGCTGCGGTGTGAGGCTGCCATCGCTGCAGAATAATAGGGGGTGTGGGTGAGTAGGGGGATGGCCTGGCCAGCGGTGGGAGTAGTAGGGGGCGGTGAGGCCTCCGCCGCATCGCAGACGGCCACGGGAGGCAGGAACACGAGGCACGACCGGTGCTAGTTTGGGCGGCTGGAGCAAGAAGACCAAAGGTTGAAGAAGCACTACGGCCATTGGATGGACATCGTACGGTCGCTGGAGATAGAATCGTGCATATTGACTAAGTTGACAAAGCCCTCCGTCCCCGTCAACTTAGTAGGCCCACAAGTCAGCCTACCACTATAATGGGTCCCAGCTAACAGGGGGAGTATTCATTTTTTTGCGTAATAAGGAGGCACTTCCTTGCGTGCGAAGATATAGCAGGTGGGTCCGAGCTGTCAGCGGCGGTAACGTTTTTTTCGCGAAATACTGAGGCCTTTTCGGTGGGTCCCTGATGTCAGGTGGACCAATCATTATTTTGCACATAATAAGGAGGCATTTCCTTGCGTGTGGCCGTGGACCCAGCTGCCGGCCTCTCCACGTACAATCCACTTCAGATGCATGTCGGTCGTTGACCACGTTGACCAGGCCGCGCCAAGAGCACCAGGGCGGTGGATGACAGTGAGACCTAGGAAGGGAACGACACGGAGGCAGGGAAGACTCAATAGTTGTTTCCCACACGGAGGGGAGTACAACTGAACGAGGGTTTACTGGTTCCTCTGCCGTCGCCGGAGAATAACAGCAGGTGTGGGTGAGTAGAGGGATGGCTAGGCCAGTGATGGGAGTATGGTGGGGCGGTGAGGCCTGCGCGGCAGCACAGCCGGCCGCGAAGAGGAGGGAGCTGGTAGTCCCGCCGGCGCTTGTTTGAGCGGCTGGAGCAGGAAGAGCAGAGATTGAAGAATCACGACGGCCATTGGATGGACATCCAACCATCACTGCTTGTGCGTCAACCTTTTTTTAGGAAAGCCTCAAATCTGTGGAAAACAGCATACAACCCATTTGCCATTATTTCTAATAATTTACAGCCCATTTGCTAATTCTTAAGGTTTTTTTGGAGCCCATATTCTTTTTGTTAGCATTACAGCCCATATTGTGGTCACGGTTAAAAAATTATACGAAATTTTGCATATTTAGGTGCGGTCCGAACTGTTTTTAATCCCAAAATTTCGACTCACATTCAAACTGATTTTAAAAATAAATGTATATCAATATAAAATCCAACAAATTCTCCACGCATAAAAATTAATGTAATTTAAAATCTTGAAATGAAAAAAAAATATTTGAAACTAATTGCCGGTTTGATGTGTTTTAAAAATGAACAACCCATTTCTCATTACTGATGGGCCATTCTCTCGGCCAGCCGAATGAAAAGCTCTCCTCGTCTTGAAAGATTTGCAGCCCAACAGGCCTGACAAAGCGACTTAATTGGCAAATCACAAAAAAAAACCGGGATGTGGCCGTGGACCCAGCTATCAGCCTCTCCACGTACATTACTCTTCCGATGGAAGTCGTTCCTTGACCATGTTGACCACGCCGCGTGGAGAGCACCACGGCGGTGGACGATGACGAGGCCTAGGAAGGGGATGACGCGGAGCCGGGGAAGACGCGGCAGTGGAAGCCCGGGCAGAGAGAACTACGAGGGTTCACTAGTTCGGCTGCGGTGTGAGGCTGCCGTCGCCGCAGGGCCTAGCCAGCGGTGGGAATAGTAGGGGGCGGTGAGGCCTCCGCGGCAGCACAGCCGGCCACGGGAGGTAGGAGCATGCGGCACGACCGGCGCTGCTTTGGGCGGCTAGAGCAAGAAGACAAGAGGTTGAAGAAGCACTACGGCCGTTGGATGTACATCGTACGGTCACTGGAGCTAGAATCGTTCATATTGACAAAGTTGACAAAGCCCTTCGGCCCCGTCAACTTAGTAGGCCCACAAGACAGCCTCCCACCAAGGTGGGTCCCAGCTAGCCGGGGGAGTATTCATTTTTTTTGTGTGTAATAAGGAGGCACTTCCGGTGGGTCCGAGCTGACAGCGGGGGGAATGTTTTTTTCGCGAAATACGGTGGCCCGTCCGATGGGTCCTAGCAGTCAGCTGGAAATGATTTATTTTGCAAAATACTGGTGTCCCGTCCAGTGGGTCCCCGTTGTCAGGTGGAGGAATAATTATTTTCCGCGTAATAAGGAGGCACTTCCTTGCGGCTGCCGTGGACCCGGCTGTCAGCCTCTCCATGTACAGTACTCTTCCGATGGAAGTCTGTCGTTGACCACATTGACCACGCCGCGCCGAGAGCACCACGGCGGTGGACGATGACGAGGCCTAGGAAGGGGACGACACGGAGCTAGGCCACAGGAGGCAGGAGCAAGCGGTAGCACAGCCGGCCACGGGAGGCAGGAGCAGGCGGCACGACCGGCGCTGCTTTGGGAGGCTGGAGCAAGAAGACCAGAGGTTGAAGAAGTAGTATGGCCGTTGGATGGACATCATACGGTCACTGGAGTATTGACTAAGTTGACAAAGCCCTCCGTCCCCGTCAACTTAGTAGGCCCACAAGTCAGCCCAACAATATGGTGGGTCCCAGCTAGTAGGGGGGTATTCATTTTTTTGGGCGTAATAAGGAGGCACTTCCTTGCGTGCGAAGATATAGCTGGTGGGTCTGACCTGTCAGCGGGGGGAACGTTTTTTTCGTGAAATACAGAGGCCCTTCCTGTGGGTCCTAGCTGTCAGGTGGAGGAATCATTATTTTGCGCGTAATAAGGAGGCATTTCCTTGCGTGCGGCCGTGGACCCAACTGTCAGCCTCTGCACGTACAGTCCACTTCCGATGGATGTCGTTCATTGACCACGCTGACCAGCTCGTGCCGAGAACACCAGGGCGGTGGACGATGGCGAGGCCTAGGAAGGGAACGACACAGAGCCAGGGAATACTCGGCAGTTGTTTCCCACATGGAGGAGTACGAGGGTTTACTAGTTCGTCTGCCGTCGCCGGAGAATAACAACATGTGTGGGTGAGTAGAGGGATGGCTAGGCCAGCGATGGGAGTACAGTGGGGCCATGAGGCCTGCGCGGCAACATAGCCGGCCGCGGGAGGAGGGAGCAGGCAGTCCCGCCGGCGCTTGTTTGAGCGGCTAAGCATGAAGAGCAGAGATTGAAGAAGCACGACAGCCATTGGATGGATATCCAACAGTCACTGCTCTCGTGTGTTGACTAAGTTGACAGGGCGTTGCGTGTGCGTCAACCTTTTTTTTATGAAAGCATACGCGTCAACCTGTAGTAGGCACACAAGTCAGCCTCAAATCTGTGGAAAACAGCATACAGCCCATCTGTCATTATTTCTAATAATGTAGAACCCATTTGCTAGCATTACACCCCATATTGTGGCGCACAAGTCAGAATTTTTTGGAGCCCATCTTCTTTTTGTTAGCATTACACCCCATATTGTGGCCACGGTTAAAAAGTATTCGAAATTTTGCATATTTCGGTGCGGTCAACTGTTTTTAATCCAGAAATATCGATTCACATTCAAACTATTTTTAAAAATAATTTATATCAATATAAAATCAAAATAATTGTCCATGCATAAAAATCAATGGAATTTAAGATCTTGTAACGAAAAAAAATGAAACTAATTCCCGGTTTGATGTATTTTAAAAATGTACAGGCCATTTCTGGGCAAACCGAATGAAACTCTCCTCGTCTTGAAACATTTGCAGCCCAGCAGGGCCGATAAAGCAAGTAGGCCTTGTTTGGGTATTTCTTAAAAATAATAGAACTGGGCTAGCCATTTTCAGCAAGAAAAAAACACAACTGGTCTCATGATGTGGTAAACATAAATAAAACCCTGGCTAGACGGGCTACAGCCCCCGCACAGCCCCGTTGTTACCCTGATCCTTCGCTAAAACTAGTATAAATAACAACTGCTTGTTCCTCATTGTCTCAAAAAAACTGCTTGTTCCTCAAAAAAAAACTGCGCGACTTGCTGGGTCCCTGGTGTCAGCCGCTCGTAGTGTAATTCTCTCGTTTATTGACTACGTTGACGATGGTGCGAGCCCCAGATGTCCAACCATTAGGAGGAACCATATTTTTGGGCTTGTACTATAGAGGCATTTGCTTGCGTACTACCGTGACGCTGGTGGGTCCCTACTGTCATCCTCTCCACGTACAATCATCTCCTTGTTCCTCTCGGTTGTTGACGACGTTGACAAGGCAAGAGGGCGGCGCACCACGCACGACGAGCGAACCAAGGCCGCAAGGCGGAGGACGACGGCGAGGCCTCGGACAGAACGAACAGGAGCCGTTGAAGATGCGCCGGTCCAGTCGCAGGCGGAGGGGAGTACGAGGGTTGACTGGTGGGGGTGGTGGGGGCTAGTCACTTGGCTTCTGTAATGCACAGTGAGCTCAAGCAGCCGGCGTGAGTGATGTTATTTCCCTTGGTTGTGATTTGTTACAATATTTCACTCTAAATTAAACGAATGGCAAGCCATTTGCCTTGTTTCAAAGAAAATATGACAGTCACAGCCAAGTTGAAAAGGGCAGGAACATCTAACTCCAGCTTACAAACTGTACAAAAGCACGAGGGTTGATTGTTTATCAGGTTTACAAAAAAAACCAGATTGAAAAGGGCAACAATATCTAACTCCAGCACTGTTTTCAGTAGTCACAGTCAAATGGATCGGTCAGGTCCATAGAATGAACATCGTAGATCGTAAAATTTACTGGATTATGAGCACAATATGATTTAAATAGAAGCCCGGCACGTTCAGAAGCTCTTTTGCCCACCTGAAACTCCTTTTTTTGCTCTTTGACATACCCATCCGTCAAAACCATGTTGCTGATAAACTTAAGCCTGATGGACAATAGTAACCTCGCATTCAGCAGGAAGAATGTGACAAATCTTGTGTTTGCACGGTTGGCTACATATCGTTCCAGCGTTATTGTCTTCAATCGAATCTCATGAGAAGTGAGAAAATCCCGATGCTTACGAATCCACCGATTGGTTATAACTTTCTTACCCTGTCCTGTTGCCTAAATAGACATG
This sequence comes from Triticum aestivum, assembly GCF_018294505.1. Lineage (NCBI taxonomy): Eukaryota > Viridiplantae > Streptophyta > Magnoliopsida > Poales > Poaceae > Triticum > Triticum aestivum. The sequence continues at coordinate 614,607,631 of NC_057803.1, read as the reverse complement.
AAAATTGAAAACAGTTAAGGTATAAAAGAAGAGTGTCGAAAGAGCAACAGCTGAACGGTTAATTCTAGTACACTATATGCGGGCTTCCAATGTGCGTGAAATTATCACCTTTATATACAACTTCTCCAGACATGGAAAGCATTGCAGCAAGCCAATAATCTTGTTCAGATCAAAACTATTCATTTGGATATATAAGATCTTGACAGAATCCAGCACCATTGATAGGCCATCCAATGGTAGGAATGGAATATCTTGGCCTCAACACATGAGTAGGTGGTTCTCTCTCAGAAACAGCAAGTTGGAAGTGTAGGTTTGTTCTGATGGCTCTCTCCACGAATGAAGAGGAGGTGGAGGGGTATATATAGCCTCAACACAAAATCTAACCGTTACACACAACTTGCCAAACTCGTTGGGACCGAATTGAGAAACTCGGTCAGACCGATTCAGCAAATCTAGTGACCGATAGGATTTTCGGTGGGACCGATATGGTTAGGGTTAGGGCATAATGTAATCTCGGTGAGATCGATTACACAAACACGGTGGGACCGATTTTGGTAATAAGCTAACTAGAGATTTGGTCAGGTAAACTCGGTGGGACCGAAATGTTACAAAAAGGAAACAGGGAGTTTACATTGCAATCTCGGTGGGACCGATCGCTCATCTCGTTGGTACCGATACGTTACGAAGGGAAACCGAGAGATTACAATCCCATCTCGGTGAGACCGAAATCCCTATCGATAAGACCGATTTGCCTAGGGTTTGTGGCAGTGGCTATGACATCTGAACTCGGTGGCGCCGAATGGAAAGAATCGGTAGGGCCGAGTTTGACTTTTGGTTTAGGTCATGTGTGGATGTGAGAAAGTAGTTGAGGGCTTTGGAGCATATCACTAAGCACTATGGAGCAAGAAACTCATTAAGCAACACCTCATCCCTCCTTGATAGTATTGGCTTATCCTATAGACTCAATGTGATCTTGGATCACTAAAATATAAATGTAGAGTCTTGATCTTTTAAGCTTGAGCCAATTCTTTTATCCTTAGCATTTTGAGGGGTCCACTTTTCTCATCCATGCCATGCCATTCATTGAGCTTTTCCTGAAATATTCATCTTGGAATAATGTTAGCTCAATGAGCTATATGTTGTTAGGAATTACCAAAACCACCTAGGGATAGTTGCGCTTTCAATCTCCCCTTTTTGGTAATTGATGACAACATATAGATTAAAGCTTCGACAAATGATAATAAGAGTGAAACATTCTCGTTTTGAGAAGTATGTGATAAGCAATAGCTCCCCCTAAATTTGTGCATAGTTTAAGATTTTCTTTGGACTGCAAATGCACAAGGGGTTAGGCTCATGGGTTACTCTTCCATGTCACATACATCTTGGTGGAGCGTTCAAAATGATTATAATGGAATACATGCACTCATCACCAAGCAAAGTGAATGATCATATAGAGCTAAAAAGGATAATGTCATCCAACAAGCATAAATGTAGCATATGATCAAACACATGATCATCCAGGTATCACAGAGACATAAAGTATCTCAAACAAGCAAATAAAGTTCAACCACCAAAGCAAGAGAGAATAAGAAGCAACACACTCTCTCGAAGCCTATGATCTATACATTTTTCTACCCCTTTGGTAACAAGTTACCAAAAAGTTCATAGAAAATGCATAGCACTAAATCGTCTCTCAGGCTTGATCTTCAGGTGGTGGTGTAGAGATGGTTCCTTGGACGAAGACTTTAGTAGATGTGGATGGAGCTCGAGGTGTAGGTGGTGGAGCTGGTTGCACTAGAGCTGTAGCTGGTGCAGATGAAGTGGCTCTGGTGTCTGTCACTGGCACTGTAGCTGATCTCTGGGCTCTAGGCACTCTGGCAAATGCATCAGTGGTTGTCTTGCCCTTCCTCTGCTGCATATCATCCTGAAGTTGCTCAACAACAGTCTGGAACTCAGTTACCTTCACATCCAAGTCATAGAACTTCCGCTCCATGATCCTCTGCAGGCTCTCCTGGTTTTGAGTCAAGGTGGCCAGCCCCTTCTCAATCCTCAGAGTGGATGCAATCAAGTAGCCAAGCTGATCTCGTTTGCTCTTCAAAAAGTACTGAGATGCCTCTTCCATTGTTGGCATCTTGGTAGCCTTCTTTGTCCTTGCCTTCTCCTTCTTTGCTTGAGCATGCACAGAAGATGGTTCATCCTCATCCATAACCACTTGGTTGTCCTCAAAGTCTGGATAGATAGGCATGTGATCCTTGTCCAACAAGTATGTGCCAGTGCCCATCTTGGAGTTAATCAGCTCCTGGATCTGTGGGGCATACCCACAACTTCTCTTTTGGTCAGTCTTTGTCCTCTTGATAGTCTCAACTATAAGGCTCATGACCTTGAACTTTTGTGGGACATCAAATAAGTGTAGCAGATTTATTGCATGGCCTCTGATCATGTTGTGATCACCTGACTTGGGCAAGAGGGTGTGCATGAGGATCCAGTTGATGGTTGGCAGTCCTGACAGAAGGTAATGTACTGATCAAAACTTATGTGTTTCAACAGTAGTATCTGGGATCTCCTTGTACATATGTGCCATAGTGTTGTGATCCATCTTCTTGTTGGGATAGACATCCAAGTCATCCTCTTTCTCCTTAGGTGCATTGATCAGATTAGCCCATTCTTCAATTGATGATTGGTACCTAGTACCTTCAGACATCCATACTATCCTGCCATCTAGATAGAAGTGTGTTGTGGAGTAGAATTGCATTATGAGCTCATCATTCCACTTTGTGAGCTTCTACCCAACCATGTCTGCCACTCCACAAGCACTGAATCTGCCATACACACCAGGATAGTGTTCTTCATTCTCCTTCATGTAGGTCCAGTCAACCCACCTCATGTCACACACTATTGGCTTCTTGTCCAGCAACACTGTCTCATAGAAATCATGTTGTTCCTTTGTGTGGAACCTGTAGTCAATAGCAGTCCTTCTCCTGACTGCATAAGGATCAGACAACCTCCACTATTTGAGGCCTGCATCCTTTCTCAGCTTCATGTTCTCAGCCACAGGATGAGCATCTTTATGATCTGGAATTTTTGGCTTCAATTATCTCAAGACATGCTCTTCATCATCTTCCTCTTCAGCAACAGTTTCAGGCACTGGAGCCTTGTTCTTCTCAGCAGCAGATATGTTACTGGTATTCCTCTTAGGTGCACTCTTGGGCTTGGAGATAGCTTTGAGTGATTCTTTGGGTTTTAATGAAGCAGCCCCTTACCTGATAGCATCACCCATAAGCTTCTGAGCTGTGGGTGCTAGTGCAGCAACCTCTTCTTCTTCTTCTTCTTCCATCATGGAAGGCTTTCCAACAACTCTGGCCATGGTCTTCTTGACCCTTTCCTTCCTCTTCTTCCCTTCTGCAGCAGCCTCTTTGGGTTCAGATCCCAAAGGTACTTGGGTGGAGGCTCTGGCTTTAGACATGGGAGTTCTCTTTGCAGGTACTTTGATCTTCATACTAGGCTTAATGGCAGCAGTTGTGCCATACTCCTTTTTGAGCACCTTCTTCTTGGAAGTGGCCTCATCCTCAACTACCACATAGTCTTCATCCTCAGATTCTGAGATTTTCTTCTTTCTGGTCCTGGTGACAGCTTTGAGTAAGTTGCTTGGGGTGCTCCTGCTACCCTCATCAGAGCTGCTAAAGGGACTAGTGCCCTCACTCATTTGAATCTGCTCCTCTGACTTGTTCTGGCTATCACTTTGGTCAGACATATTGCAAACACTGACGGCAGACCCTGTGAATACATATAGATGAGGTAGAATAGATGAGCATCACAAAATACAGAGGTTTTTGCAAAAGAATGAGTCAAAAACTTAGTTTTAGTTTTCCACAGAAAGCATTTTGGATCAACCGATTTGTAAACTCGGTGATACCGAAGCAGCTTTTGGAACCTAAACTAGTGAACTCGGTCAGACCGAGTCACAGTTCGGTGGCACCGAGACTGCTGGGGTTTCACAAAGTCCTGAACTCGGTCACACCGATTTGCAATTCTCGGTCAAACCGAGAATCACCTGTGCAATGGCCTTACCCGAATCGATGGAACCGAGTTCTACAACTCGGTGGGTCCGAGATGGTTTTGGCGGAAACCTAACCCTAAATTTTCAACTCATCTCTAATCTACGGAGTGTTTTGACTAGATAGAGTAGTTTCAATCGTGGCAAGAATCATGGCGAACACAATGTGCTAGGAATCGGACGGGGATAGCACAGTGATCGAGTCCATACCCTAGTTCGGCGATGAACTCGCTACGACAACAACGGCGGGGATGATTTCCTTTGACTGCGGCGGAGACCAGCGACTGGAGGCAGCTGGCGACGAGGAGGACGATCCAGAGACCCTGGAGGCAGAGCGGGCTACGCGCGGGCGAAAGAGTTCGGAGAAAGTTTCCAAATTTTTGCCCATGGGTATATATAGCCCGACCCTGTCGGTGTGACCGAGTGGAACAACTCGGTGGCACCGAGATGCATAACTGTTGATAGTTACAACAACTCAGTGTGACCAAAAAGTTCAAATCGGTTGCACCAAGATTGAAAACCTAGATCGACTTAGTGATCTCGGTATGACCGAAATGGAAGAATCGGTCAGACCAAAACACACAAAGAAGTTTTGGAAGTTTAAGTCTATGATGAATCGGGGACTCCGAGTGCTCATCACACAGAGTGGTTCGAATCTGACTTGATCAAATTTTGTGATGTAGCATGAATTAAGATTGAGACTAGAAAAGCATAGATAGCTAGAGAGTGTTCTTAGGCATTCTTGTCCATCCACTTGGCAAATGGAAAAAGAAACCAATCAATCAAAACAACAAGTGGATGTCCTCGAATGAGTAAAATATGCAACCAACATGCTCACACAATAAAATGGCAAACAAAATATGGGCAAACCATGCACAACCAATTCTAGCATCTATCAAGCAATTGGCGATGACTAGGTCATCTATATATGAGTATATTGACTTAGGAGTCAAATGAGAACATTTGATCATAGGTCATACTCATCGTTTAAGCTCAAGTGGGGTTACCACTTTTACATAATGCATTGATGTGTTCACACCATTAGAGTTGCTTTGACTCAATTCTTAGAGTTAAGCTCCCGCTAGATGTGAGATCTCCCCTTAGAGGGATGAACTAACCTTGGGTTTTGTCGATGATGACTTCATGTAGGTGTTGAAGATGTTGATGCTCAATGTTGATGAAGATCATTTGGAGCAATCCTTTGGAGTGAGTTGCACTTTCAATACCTACACGGGTTAGTCCCGCAAGGAACAAACAAGGATATCCCTAGACATAGAGTGATGCACACACAAGATGATGTCTATGAAAGCATTAGGTTACCTTGTCCCTTGTCTTACCAACAAGAGGGTTTGTGAATCCTTGAACTAGTGCAAGATGTGAAAGTTGATTGCACTTGTTGTTACCAAAATGATATGAGTGAAATATGTTGGCGGAGTCACCCTCAAGAACTCTCTAGTTCTTCTTCTTCGGGATCCACATCATCTCGATGTGAATCCTTGAAGTTGTAGTCGTACTTGATGAAGTACAGCTTGACGTAGTCTTGGGAACCCACTTGACCAAGGCCTTTGGAGCTTCTTGAAATGCATCAATCTCCTCTTGAAGCTTATCCTTGCCTTTTTGCTTGTGGTCTTGTGGTGGAAGATCATCTTTAGCTTGTGTCCCCTTGAAGGAAGTAGGATCATACTTCTCTTGTTGAGGAACAAACTTCGTCTTGGGGTATTGATCTTCTTCCCACTCAACTCCATTGGCATTTAACTTTCGTTCAAAATCAACACCTTGGTTCTTCCGGTGTCTTCCTTGCTTGCGTACAATTTCCTCAAATTGCTTACTCCCGGCAAGGCTCTTGTAAACACCTTTCTCTATAATTCCCTCCAATAAGCTATTTTTTTGCTCAAGTGTAACTTGGCTAATAGAATCATTAGTGGAATCAAGAGAACAACTAGAAGCAACAACATTGGATTTAGCATGATTATTGTTACTACTAGAGGAAGAATCCTTCTTGTTCTTGTTAATAGTCTTGACTTGAGGCATGTAAGTAGATAAGAGTAAACACTTGGCAATGTAATAAGAACTTTTCTTACGAAGATCATCATTGATTGCCTTTAAGAACTCATGCTCTTGCTCAGGGTTGAGCTTTTCAAAGCGTAACTTCTCATGAGTCCTTAACAGTTCTCGATGATCTTCTAAGATAGTTTCATGAGCTAACTTAAGAGTGTTTAGTTCTTTAGTTAGATGCTCAATCTTCTCCTTATCATTGTCATTCATTTTATCTTGATTAGCATGATTAATTGACGTTTCATCATAGTATTCATCACTAGAGTTGTCAACAAGTAAATCATCATCACCTAACAACAAGTCATCTTCATCACTATTGAAATCAACATACTTGGGGTGTGTTACCTTTGGGCCTTTGGACATGAAGCATCTTCCAAGTCCTTCATTTGGGGAATCAAATATGTCATAGGAGTTGGCTGAGACAAGTGCTAGACCAGCAACACCTTCATCTTGAGTATATTCAGAGTCGGAGTGATAGCTTCTCTCGGAGTGATTGTCAGAGTCAGAGCCGGATACACATTCACCAACATGATCTTGATGTCCTTGTTTTGTGTAGCTCCTTGATGATTTGTCCTTCCTTTCCGAATCCTTGCTTCTCCGGGATGTTCTTCGCTCATAACGATCATCTCTACTCCTTCTCTCTCTTGGTGGTGATTCTTCTCTTCTACTTCTTCTCTTGGGTGATTCTTCTCTTCTTTTGTAAGGTGACGTACACTCACTGTAATAGTGTCCGGGTCTCCCACAATTGTAGCAATTGTGCTCTCGACTAGAAGATATTTTGTCATTGTAGGACCTTGACTTGGAGCTTCTCTCTTTGCTTCTATTCTTGTAGAACTTGTTGAAGTTCTTCACCATTAAGCTCAATTCTTCATTGGAGGTTTGTTTCTCACTTGATGATGTGGGGGCTTCACATGAGGCTTTGTATGCACCACTTGACTTGTTGTGAAGTTCCTCCTTATCCTTGAGTGACATCTCATGTGCAACGATTCTTCCAATGACTTCCGTTGGCTTGAGATCTTTGTAATTGGGCATCATTTGGATCAATGTGCACACGGTGTCATATTTTCTGTCCAAAGCTCTTAGGATCTTCTTGATGATGAATTTGTCGGTCATCTCTTCACTTCCTAAGCTGGAAATCTCATTTGTGATAAGAGCAAGCCTAGAGTACATTTTAGCGATACCTTCACCATCCTTCATTTTGAACTTGTCAAGTTGACTTTGAAGCACATCTAACTTGGATTCCTTGACGGAGTCGATACCTTCATGCATATCAATCAAAGTATCCCAAATTTCCTTTGCATTCTCAAGACGGTTGATTTTGTTGAATTCTTCGGGGCACAATCCGTTGAAGAGGATATCGCAACCTTGAGCGTTGTATTGCGGCATCTTCAATTCTTTAGCGCTAGCTTCACGATTCGGTTCTCTCCCATCAAAGAATTCACCTTGCAAGCCAATACACACAATTGCCAAAACGGCGGGGTTATGTCCAAGAATATGCATTTTCATCTTATGCTTCTAACTAGCAAAATTAGTACCATCAAAGTAAGGACCTCTACGGTGATAATTTCCCTCGCTAGACGCCATACTCTCCTAGGTTGTGAAACCAAGGCCATGACCACCAAAAGCTATGGAAATCAAAGCAAATGGAGACCAAAGCTCTGATACCACTTGTAGGATCGGAAGTATGTCTAGAGGGGGGGTGATTAGACTACTTGACCAAATAAAACTTATCCTTTTCCCGACTGTAGTCTTTGGCAGATTTTAGCTATCTTAGCACAAGTCAAGCAATCTTAACACAATTCAAGCAAGCATGCAAAGAGTATATGAGCAGCGGAAAGTAAAGCATCCAACTTGCAAGAATGTAAAGGGAGGGGTTTGGAGAATTCAAACGCAATTGGAGACACGGATGTTTTTGTCGTGGTTCCGATAGGTGGTGCTATCGTACATCCACGTTGATGGAGACTTCAACCCATGAAGGGTAACGGTTGCGCGAGTCCACGGAGGGCTCCACCCATGAAGGGTCCACGAAGAAGCAACCTTGTCTATCCCACCATGGCCGTCGCCCATGAAGGACTTGCCTCACTAGTGGTAGATCTTCATGAAGTAGGCGATCTTCTTGCCCAAACTCCTTGGTTCAACTCCACAATCTTGTCGGAGGCTCCCAAGTGACACCTAGCCAATCTAGGAGACACCACTCTCCAAGAAGTAACAAATGGTGCGTTCATGATGAACTCCTTGCTCTTGTGCTTCAAATGATAGTCTCCCCAACACTCAACTCTCCCTCACAGGATTTGGATTTGGTGGAAAGAAGATTTGAGTGGAAAGCAACTTGGGGAAGGCTAGAGATCAAGATTCATATGGTAGGAATGGAATATCTTGGCCTCAACACATGAGTAGGTGGTTCTCTCTCAGAAACAACAAGTTGGAAGTCTAGGTTTGTTCTGATGGCTCTCTCCACAAATGAAGAGGAGGTGGAGGGGTATATATAGCCTCCACACAAAATCTAATCATTGCACACAACTTGCCAAACTCGGTGGGATCGAATTGAGAAAACTCGGTCGGACCGATTCAGCAAATCTAGTCACCGTTAGGATTTTCGGTGGGACCGACATGCAACTCGGTAGGACCGATATGGTTAGGGTTAGGGCATAACGTAATCTCGGTGAGACCGATTACACAAACTCGGTGTGACCGATTTTGGTAATAAGATAACCAGAGAGTTGGTCAGGTAAACTCGATGGGACCGGTTCGCTCATTTCGGTATGACCGAAATGTTACAAAAAGGAAACAAGGAGCACTACTAGGAAAAGGCATGCTAGTGGCGCACCAGTTTTGCCTTCTAATGGCGCACTACTGGTGCGCTAATTCTAATGGCGCACCACTGGTGCGCCATTAGTATCTGGTGTTTTAATGGCGCACCACATAGTGCGCCATTAGTATTGCCCACAGTGCACCATTAGAATTCCTCCCAGGGTAGTGGCGCACCCATAGAAGTGCGCCATTAGTAACAATTTTTTTTCAAGTTTTTTTCGTTCTTTTCTTAATCTCAGGTCACTATGGCTTAATCTCGGGTCAATATGCTTAATCTCAGGTCAAATTGCACTCCGTGGTCAAACTTCCCGAAAGGTCACCCACCCTCACACTACTCCAGCCCACTCGTGCGCCATTAGTATCTGGTGTTTTAATGGCGCACCACATAGTGCGCCATTAGTATTGCCCACTGTGCGCCATTAGAATTCCTCCCAGGGTAGTGGCGCACCCATAGAAGTGCGCCATTAGTAACAATTTTTTTTCAATTTTTTTTAGAATTTTTTTTAATTTTTTTTCAATTTTTTTTTTCGTTTTTTTCTTAATCTCAGGTCACTATGGCTTAATCTCGGGTCAATATGCTTAATCTCAGGTCAAATTGCACTCCGTGGTCAAACTTCCCGAAAGGTCACCCACCCTCACACTACTCCAGCCCAACAACGCTTAACTTCAGAGTTCTATCCAACCCCAGCAACAGCTCACTTCACAGGCACTTATTGATATATCTAGCATATCAATCCTATTATACCTTGTTGATGTCTAGGACTTTGTTCATGTTCATGACTATGATGTAATTTTGAAAAATACTTCCCAGTCATATTACGTATCATATTTTGAAAAACAATTCAATTTTTTTTTTCAAAACCAATTTTTTTAAAAAAATTTGAATTTTTTTGCCTCTAAATCTTGAAAGCCCCGTAACTTTTTTCTGTTAGGTTTTTGGCGATTTTGAAAATGTTTAACGGGGTCCCCGCTGTCAGGTGGAGGAATAATTATTTTGCGCGTAATAAGGAGGCACTTCCTTGCTACGGCCGTGGACCTAGCTGTCAGCCTCTCCACGTACAGTCCATGTCCGATGGAAGCCGTTCCTTGACCACGTTGACCATGCCGCGCCGAGAGCACCAGGGCGGTGGACGACAGCGAAGTCTAGGAAGGGGACGACACGGAGCCGGGGAAGACACGACAGTGGATGCCCACGCGTAGAGGAGTACGAGGGTTCACTGGTTCGCTGCGGTGTGAGGCTGCCATCGCTGCAGAATAACAGGGGGTGTGGGTGAGTAGGGGGATGGCCTGGCCAGCGGTGGGAGTAGTAGGGGGCGGTGAGGCCTCCGCCGCATCGCAGCCGGCCACGGGAGGCAGGAGCACGAGGAACGACCGGCGTTGGTTTGGGCGGCTGGAGCAAGAAGACCAAAGGTTGAAGAAGCACTACGGCCATTCGATGGACATTGTGCGGTCACTGGAGATAGAATCGTGCATATTGACTAAGTTGACAAAGCCCTCCGTCCCCGTCAACTAAGTAGGCCCACAAGTCACCCTACCACTATAATGGGTCCCAGCTAACAGGGGGAGTATTCATTTTTTTGTGCGTAATAAGGAGGCACTTCCTTGTGTGCGAAGATATAGCAGGTGGGTCCGAGCTATCAGCGGCGGTAACGTTTTTTTCATGAAATACTGAGGCCCTTTCGGTGGGTCCCTGATGTTAGGTGGACCAATCATTATTTTGCGCATAATAAGGAGGCATTTCCTTGCGCGTGGCCGTGGACCCAGCTGTCGGCCTCTCCACGTACAATCCACTTCAGATCCATGTCGGTCGTTGACCACGTTGACCAGGCCGCGCCAAGAGCACCAGGGCGGTGGATGACGGCGAGGCCTAGGAAGGGAATGACACGGAGGCAGGGAAGACTCAGCAGTTGTTTCCCACGCGGAGGGGAGTACAACTGAACGAGGGTTTACTGGTTCGTCTGCCGTCGCTGGAGAATAACAGCAGGTGTGGGTGAGTAGAGGGATGGCTAGGCCAGTGATGGGAGTATGGTGGGGCGGTGAGGCATGCGCGGCACCACAGCCGGCCGCGGGGAGGAGGGAGCTGGTAGTCCCTCCGGCGCTTGTTTGAGCAGCTGGAGCAGGAAGAGCAGAGATTGAAGAATCACGACGGCCGTTGGATGGACATCCAACCATCACTGCTTGTGTGTCAACCTTTTTTTAGGAAAGCCTCAAATCTGTGGAAAACAGCATACAACCCATCTGCCATTATTTCTAATAATTTACAACCCATTTGCTAATTCTTAAGGTTTTTTCGGAGCCCATATTCTTTTTGTTAGCATTACAGCCCATATTGTGGTCACGGTTAAAAAATTATACGAAATTTTGCATATTTCGGTGCGGTCCGAACTGTTTTTAATCCCAAAATTTCGACTCACATTCAAACTGATTTTAAAAATAAATGTATATCAATATAAAATCCAACAAATTCTCCACGCATAAAAATTAATGTAATTTAAAATCTTGAAATTTAAAAAATATATTTGAAATTAATTGCCGGTTTGATGTGTTTTAAAAATGTACATCCCATTTCTCATTACAGATGGGCCATTCTCTCGGCCAGCCGAATGAAAAGCTCTCCTCGTCTTGAAAGATTTGCAGCCCAACAGGCCTGACAAAGCGACTTAATTGGCAAATCACAAAAAAACTGGGCTGTGGCCGTGGGCCCAGCTGTCAGCCTCTCCATGTACAGTACTCTTCCGATGGAAGTCGTTCCTTGACCACGTTGACCACGCCGCGTGGAGAGCACCACGGCGGTGGACGACGACGAGGCCTAGGAAGGGGACGACGCGGAGCCGGGGAAGACGCGGCAGTGGAAGCCCGGGCGGAGAGAAGTACGAGGGTTCACTGGTTCAGTTGCGGTGTGAGGCTGTCGTCGCCGCAGGGCCTGGCCAGCGGTGGCAATACTAGGGGGCGGTGAGGCCTCCGCGGCAGCACAGCCGGCCACGGGAGGCAGGAGCATGCGGCACGACCGGCGCTGCTTTGGGCGGCTAGAGCAAGAAGACGAGAGGTTGAAGAAGCACTACGGCTGTTGGATGGACATCGTACGGTCACTGGAGCTAGAATCGTTCATATTGAGTAAGTTGACAAAGCCCTTCAGCCCTGTCAACTTAGTAGGCCCACAAGACAGCCTCCCACCAAGGTGGGTCCCAGCTAGCCGGGGGAGTATTCATTTTTTTGTGCGTAATAAGGAGGCACTTCCGGTGGGTCCGAGCTGACAGCGGGGGGAATGTTTTTTTCGCAAAAATACGGTGGCCCGTCCGATGGGTCCCAGTAGTCAGGTGGAAATGATTTATTTTGCAAAATACTGGTGGCCCGTCTAGTGGGTCCCCGTTGTCAGGTGGAGGAATAATTATTTTCTGCGTAATAAGGAGGCACTTCCTTGCGGCTGCCGTGGACCCAGCTATCAGCCTCTCCATGTACAGTACTCTTCCGATGGAAGTCTGTCGTTGACCACATTGACCACGCCGCGCCGAGAGCACCACGGCGGTGGACGACGACGAGGCCTAGGAAGGGGACGACACGGAGCCGGGCCACGGGAGGCAGGAGCAAGCGGTAGCACAGCCGGCCACGGGAGGCAGGAGCAGGCGGCACGACCGGCGCTGCTTTGGGAGGCTGGAGCAAGAAGACCAAAGGTTGAAGAAGTAGTATGACCGTTGGATGGACATCATACGGTCACTGGAGTATTGACTAAGTTGACAAAGCCCTCCGTCCCCGTCAACTTAGTAGGCCCACAAGTCAGCCCAACAATATGGTGGGTCCCAGCTAGCAGTGGGGTATTCATTTTTTGGGCGTAATAAGGAGGCACTTCCTTGCGTGCGAAGATATAGCTGGTGGGTCCGACCTGTCAGCGGGGGGAACGTTTTTTTTGCGAAATAAAGAGGCCCTTCCTGTGGGTACTAGCTGTCAGGTGGAGGAATCATTGTTTTTATAAAAAAAATCAATTTTTTCAATTTTTTTCTTAATCTCAAGTCACCATGGCTTAATCTCGGGTCAATATGCTTAATCTCAAGTCAAATCGCACTCCGTGGTCAAATTTCCCGAAAGGTCACCCATCCTCACACTACTCCAGCCCAAGCATGCTTAACTTCAAAGTTCTATCCAACCCCAGCAATAGCTCACTTCACACGCACTTGTTAATATATCTAGCATATCAATCCTATTATACCTTGTTGATGTCTAGGACATTGTTCATGTTCATGACTATGATGAAATTTTGAAAAATACTTCCCAGTCATATTACGTATCATATTTTGAAAAACAATTCAATTTTTTTTTCAAAACCAATTTTTTTTGAAATGTTTTGAATTTTTTTGCCTCTAGATCTTGAAAGCCCCGTAACTTTTTTCTGTTAGGTTTTTGGGGATTCTGAAAATGTTTAACGGGGTTCCCCCGTTTAAAGTCGGATGTAACTTTTCGAGTAGATGCTTTTTCATATATAAAACTTTTTGATCCGAGTTCGTGTGCAAAAGTTATGCCCATTTTACAAATTTCCAAAGAGATTTTGCAAATAAAGTTGAAATTCATATTTCTAAATTTTCCGAACAACTAGACCACATATTACATGGGAAACTTATTTTCTTTTATTTTTTTAACATTTCCATCATTTTATTTTATAAAAGGCGGTCCAGTGCGCCATTACTAGTTTACCTAGTAATGGCGCACCACACACACGGTGCGCCATTACTAGTTTTGAAAAAAAAATTGAATTTTTTTTATTTTTTTAAAAAAACTTAGTAATGGCGCACCAGTGGACAGTGCGCCATTACTAGTTGAAACGAGTAATGGCGCACTGTCCGCTGGTGCGCCATTACTAACAAAAAAAATTATTTTTTTTATTTTTTTTATTTTTTTTTTCAAAACTACTAATGGTGCACCGTGGGTGTGGTACGCCATTACTATGTCAAACTAGTAATGGCGCACCACCCCCACGGTGTGCCATTAGTAGTTTTGAAAAAAAAATTACTAATGGCGCATCATGGGATGTGGTGTGCCATTAGTATTTGCACACGAATGGCGCACCAACACATGGTGCGCCATTAGTATTTAGTAATGGCACACCACATGTACAGTGCCCCGTTAGAGTCCATCCTATCTATAGCCATTTTCCTAGTAGTGGAGTTTACATTGCAATCTCGTGGGACCGATCGCTCATCTCGGTGGTACCGAAATGTTACGAAGGGAAACAGAGGGATTACAATCCCATCTTGGTGAGACCGAAATCCCTATCGATAAGACCGATTTGCCTAGGGTTTGTGGCAGTGGCTATGACATCTGAACTCGGTGGCGCCGGATGGAAAGAATCGGTAGGGCCGAGTTTGACTTTTGGTTTAAGTCATATGTGGATGTGAGAAAGTAGTTGAGGGCTTTGGAGCATATCACTAACCACTATGGAGCAAGAAACTCATTAAGCAACACCTCATCCCTCCTTGATAGTATTGGCTTATCCTATAGACTCAATGTGATCTTGGATCACTAAAATATAAATGTAGAGTCTTGATCTTTTGAGCTTGAGCCAATCCTTTTATCCTTAGCATTTTGAGGGGTCCACTTTTCTCATCCATGCCATGCCATTCATTGAGCTTTTCCTGAAATATTCATCTTGGAATAATGTTAGCTCAATGAGCTATATGTTTTTAGGAATTACCAAAACCACCTAGGAATAGTTGCACTTTCAGCCACATCACTCCTTAACCTTGGTAGGATTTCTGGATCGATCACCTTCTGAGAGATTGCCTTGAGGAATGAACATAGCTTCACAATGGCTAATCCAACATTTTCCGATAGAAGCCCCCTCAATGCAACCGGAAGCAGTTGCGTCATAATCACGTGGCAGCCATGAGACTTTAGGTTCTGGAACTTTTTCTCTGCCATATTCCTTCATACTGAGCAGGCATTCAAAGAAGATTTCCTTCTCTTCTTTGGTAAGAGCGTAGCTGGCAGGACCTTCATACTGCTTTGGAAGCATGCCGTCTTTTTCGTGCAAACGTTGTAGGTCCTCCCGTACCTCCCGTGTATCTTTTGTCTTCCCATCCACGTCCAAGAATCCTAGCAGGTTCACGCAAAGGTTCTTCGTCACGTGCATCATGTTGATTTAAGAGCGGACCTCTAGGTCTTTCCAGTAGGTTAGGTCCCAAAATATAGATTTCTTCTTCTACATGGGTGCGCGTCCCTTAGCGTCATTCGGAATAGATAGTCCGTAGGGACCCTTTCTGAAGATTACTTTTAAATCACTGACCATAGCAAGTACGTGATCACCGGTACGCATGGTGGGCTTCTTCCCGTGATCTGCCTCGCCTTTGAAATGCTTGCCTTTCTTTTGACATTGATGGTTGGTCGGAAGGAGTCGACAATGCCCTAGGTACATATTCTTCCTGCATTTGTGCAGGTATATACTTTCAGTGTCATCTAAACAGTGCGTGTGTGCATGGTATCCCTTGTTTGTCTGTTCTGAAAGGTTACAGAGAGCATGCCAATCATTGATTGTGACAAACAGCAACGCATGCAGGTCATATTCCTCCTGTTTCTGCTCATCCCATGCACGTACACCATTTCCAATCCACGATTGTAATAGTTCTTCAACTAATGGCCTTAGGTACACATAAATGTCATTGCCGGGTTCCTTATGGCCTTGGATGAGAACTGGCATCATGATGAACTTCCGCTTCATGCACAGCCAAGGAGGAAGGTTATAGATACATAGAGTCACGGGCCAGGTGGTGTGATTGCTGCTCTGCTCCCCAAAAGGATTAATGCCATCCGCGCTTAAACCAAACCATACATTCCTTATGTCACCTACAAACTCCTCCCAGTACTTTCTCTCGATTTTTCTCCACTGCGACCCGTCAGTGGGTGCTCTCAACTTCCCGTCTTTCTTACGGTCGTCTTTGTGCCATCGGATCAACTTGGCATGCTATTTGTTTCTGAACAGGCGTTTCAACCATGGTATTATAGGAGCATACCACATCACCTTGGCAGGAACCCTCTTCCGGGGGCGCTCGCCATCAACATCACCAAGGTCATCTCGTCTGATCTTATACCACAATGCACTGCATACCGGGCATGCGTTTAAATCCTCGGACGCACCACGGTACAGGATGCAGTCATTAGGGCATGCATGTATCTTCTGCACCTCCCATCCTAGAGGGCATACAACCTTCTTTGCTGCATACGTGCTGTCAGGCAATTCGTTATCCTTTGGAAGCTTCCCCTTCAATATTTTCAGTAGCTTCTCAAATCCTTTGTCAGGCACACCATTCTCTGCCTTCCACTGCAGCAATTCCAGTATGGTACCGAGCTTTGTGTTGCCATCTTCGCAATTGGGGTACAAACCTTTTTTGTGATCCTCTAACATGCGATCGAACTTGAGCTTCTCCTTTTGACTTTCGCACTGTCTCCTTGCATCAACAATGACCCGGCTGAGATCATCATCGGGCACATCGTCCGGTTCCTCTTTATCTTCAACAGCTTCCCCCGTTGCAGCATCACCGTATTCAGGGGCCACATAGTTGTCATCGTCCTCTTCTTCTTTGTTGTCTTCCATCATAACCCCTATTTCACCGTGCTTGGTCCAAACATTATAGTGTCGCATGAAACCCTTATAAAGAAGGTGGGTGTGAATGGTTTTCGAGTCAGAGTAAGACTTCGTATTCCCAAATATAGGGCATGTACAGCACATAAAACCATTCTGCTTGTTTGCCTCAGCCACTTCGAGAAAATTATGCACGCCCTTAATGTACTCGGAGGTGTGTCTGTCACCGTACATCCATTGCCGGTTCATCTGTGTGTGCATTATATATAATTAAGTGTGTCAAAAACCAGTACAAAACATCATGAATAGATAATTAAGTGACCAAGTTAATAGAAGTTCATCATCACATTAAAACAAAAGTACATACATAGTTCTCATCTAACAACATATAGCTCTCCAGAGCATCTAATTAATTAAAACATACATTGAAACTATGTAAAACATTTCAATGCGAAAACAAATGTGATCATAATCGCAACCAAGGTAACAATTGATCCAACGGCATAATGATACCAAGCCTCTGTATGAATGGAATATTTTCTAACCTTTCTAATCTTCAAGCGCATTGCATCCATCTTGATCTTGTGATCATCGACAACATCCGCAACATGCAACTCCAATATCATCTTCTCCTCCTCAATTTTTTTATTTTTTCCTTCAAGAAATTGTTTTCTTCTTCAACTAAATTAAACCTCTCGACAATAGGGTCGGTTGGAATTTCCGGTTCACATAACTCCTAGATAAATAAAATCTCTATCACATTGGTCGGCATAATTTTCATAAACAATAATTGAACCAAATAGTTATAAAGATAATATATACCACATCTGAATCATAGACAGGACGAGGGACGGCGGGGGCGGATACCAAAACCATCGTACTATATAATAAGAAGCAATAATAAAATAAAGAAAATTATACAAGTATCTATCTAAACAGACAAGTAAGAATTTTTTTTCCTTTCAGAAAGAAGATAAGAACAAGAGGCTCACCACGATGGTGCCAGCGACGAGATCGGCATGGGCGATCGACGACAGTGAAGACGGGGACGAGACGTGATGGACCACTAAACGTAGACAAATATTGAGGAAAATGGAGCTTGGAGGTTAACCTTGAAGAGGAGAAATCTTAATTAGTGTAGCTCGGGCATTCCATCGAACATCTCGTGTCCATAGGAGGTGAGCTAGAGCACCACAAAGCCCTCTCCCCTCGCCTGCCACAAAAACAGAGTAGTGTTCTCTGCTCTTAAGAGAGGGGGTATATATAGGCATCTCATTGGTCCCGGTTCGTGGCTTGAACTGGGACATAAGGGCAGCCTTTGGTCCCGGTTCAAGCCACCAACCGGGACCAATGGTGGTGGGCCAGGAGCGAGGACCATTGGTCCCGGTTCGTACCACCAACTGGGACCAAAGGGGTTAGACGAACCGGGACCAATGCCCCAACGAGGCCCAGCAGGCCCCCTGGCCACACGAACCGGGACTAATGGGACCATGGGTCCCGGTTCGTGACTGAACCGGGACTAATGGGCTTATCTGGCCCTAATGAAAGCCATGTTTTCTACTAGTGTCTACGCATGCTTGATGTTTGCTTTACCTAAAACAAGTATGAAACTATTTTGCGAGAATAAAAATACGAGTACTTTGCGAGAATAAAACTAAGAATAAATTGCAAGTTAATAAAATTAGATAGCTTTTGTCAACAAGAAATTTATTTGTCCCTTGGCAATCGATAACACGTACCGTAATCATTCTCGTAATTTTATATGAGGGAGAGGCATGAGCTAACATGCTTTCTCTACTTGGATCATATGCACTTATTATTGGAACTCTAGCAAGCATCCACAACTACTAAAGATCATTAAGGTCGTGAAACCCAACCATAGCATTAAGTATCAAGTCCTCTTTACTCCCATACGTCATACCCCACCCACTCGGGTTTAAGTTTCTGTCACTCTCGCAACCCACTGTAAGAGAACCATGAACATATTGCAAGACCCTACAGCGGGGGCCCCTCATGTTTGCGCGAGACGGAGGGCACCGTAGAACAGCACCATAAATAAAATATACAATAATACCAACCAAGATCACGATTAATCCATAGGACAAAGAGAATCTACTCAAACATCATAGGATAACCATAGATCATTGGGAAATAATATATGGAGTAGAGCACCATGTTTAAGTAGATATTACAGCGGGGGGAAGAGGTTTTACACCGCTGCATAGCGGGGGAGAAAGTTGGTGTTGACGGTAGCACGGTTGTTGATGTAGATCGCCGTCACGATCCTAGCCCCGCCGGTGTTCCGACGCCACCGGGAGAGAGGGGGAGAGAGCCCCCCTCCTCCTTCTTCTTCCTTGACCTCCCCCTAGATGGGAGGAGGGTTTCCCATCTGGTCCATGGCCTCCATAGCGGCGGAGTGGCAAGAGCCCCTCCGAAATTGGATCTCCCTCTCTGTTCTCTTCTGTTTCGCGTTCTCCAGATCTTGCCGAAAACCGTTTCTTATATTCCCGGAGATCCATAACTCCGATTGCGCTGATCTTTTTACATGATTTTTTTCCAGATATAAGCTTCCTTGCGCCCGAAGTATAGCTCCAACCGATTTACGAGGTGAACACAACCCATCACCGCGCACCCTGGTGTATCTTGGTCCATGTGGGCCTCCGTTTTTGGTGATTGCAACTCCCAAAAATCAAAAAAAATCCAAAATAATTCACAGTGGAGTTGCATCATGTTTGGACTTCGTTTGATATGGATTTTTTGCAATACAAAAACATTCAACAAACAGGAACTGGCACTGGGCACTGGATAAGTAAGTTAGTCCAAATAAATCATAAAAAAGTTGCGAAAAGTATGTAAAAGTTGAATAATATTGGCATGAAACAATCAAAAATTATAGATACGACGGAGACGTATCAGCATCCCCAAGCTTAATTCCTGCTCGTCCTCAAGTAGATAAATGATAAAAAAGATAATTTTTGACGTGGAATGCTACCTAACATAAACTTGATCATATATCTAGTCATGGCATGAATATTAAGACATAAGCGATTCAAAGCAATAGGCTATAATTTGACATAAAGACATCAATACTCACGCATCCCAACAAACAATTATGTCTTTCAGAATATCAACGCTAAAGAAAGTTATCCCTACAAAATCATATAGTGTTGTCATGCTCTGTCTACTTAACACAAAATATAAATCATGTACAAACCCCAATGACAAGCCGAGCAATTGGTTTATACTTTTTAACGTGCTTCAGCTTTTTCAACCCTTATGCAATACATGAGAACAAGCCATGGATATAGCACTGCGGGTGGAATAGAGTAAGATGATGGGGGTAAATATAAAGAAGAGAAAAAGGTAAGAAAGTCTCACATCGACGCGGATAACCAACGGGCTATGGAGATGCTCATCAATTGATATCAACGTGAGGAGTAGGGATTGCCATGCAACGAATGCACTAAGAGCTATAAGTGTATGAATGCTCCATATGAAAACTAAGTGGGTGTGCATCTAATCCTATAATGAAATATTCCCACTAGTATATGAAAGTGACAACATAGGAGACTCTCCATATGAAAAACGTGGTGCTACTTTGAAGCACAAGTGTGGTAAAGGATACTAACAATGCCCCTTCTCTCTTTTATTATTTTTCCTTTTTTATTTCTTTTTTATTTCTTTTTTTATTTTTCTCTTTTTTCCCCTCAATGTCCGGAGTCTTATCCCGACTTCTGGGGGCATCATAGTCTCCATCATCCTTTCCTCACTGGCGCACTGCTTTAAAAATGATGATCATCACACTTCTATTTACTTATAACTCAACAGAAATAAAAATTACAACTCGATACCTATAACAAAATATGAGTCTATATGAATGCCTCTGACAGATGATCTAGCGTAACATGTATAAAAATGATGCACGGTGGCTGAGCCACAACTACTATGTCAGCTAAATGATCATGCAAAGCAATATGACAATGAATGCTCAAGTCATCAAATGGAAGTGTTGGAAGTTGCATGGCAATATATCTCGGAATGGCCATGGAAAAGCCATAATAGGTAGGTATGGTGGCTGTTTTGAGGAAGATATAATAAGGCTTATGTGTGATAGAGTGTATCATATCACGGGGTCTGGATGCACCGGCAAAGTTTGCACCACGTCTCGAGGTGAGAAAGGGCAATGCACGGTACCGTAGAGGCTAGCAAATTGCGGAAAGGTAAGAGTGTGTATAATCCATGGACTCACCTTAGTCATAAAGAACTCATATACTTATTGCAAAAGTTTATTATCCCTCAAAACAAAGTACTACTACACATGCCCCTAGGGGGATAGATTGGTAGGAAAAGACCATCTCTCGTCCCCGACCACCACTCATAAGAAAGACAATCAAGGATAAATTGCGCTCCAACTTCCATAGCATAACGAGAGATTATACGTGCATGCTTCGGGAATCACAAACCTTAACACCAATATTCTTACTAACCACAACCGTTTACTAGTACGTCCCACATATTTATCATCTCTATATTGCAAAACTATTGCAAGAAATCAAACATATCATATTCAGTGATCCATAAGTTTTATGTAGAATTTTGTGACTAACCATGCAATTGACCAATTCCATTTGTCTCTCTAAATAGATATAAGTGAAGAATGAGATTTTAATTCTTTCTACAAAAGACCATGCTCTAACAAATATAAGTGAAGCAAAAGAGCATTCTACGAACATCAGTTTTCTATGTGAAGAGAAACAAGAAATCCAAACTTCAAATGATATAAGTGAAGCACATGAAGCATTCTATAACACTAGTAGAAAAGGGGCCAATGGTCCAGGCCGATCCAGCCCATTAGTCCCGGTTCAATCCAGAACCGGGACCAATGGGGGCATTGGACCCGGTTCGTGAGCCCCAGGGGCCGGCCGGGCCACGTGGGCCATTGGTCCCGGTTCGTCTGGACCTATTGGTCCCGGTTGGTGGGACAAACCGGGACCAATGTCCCTCGCTCCTGGCCCACCACCATTGGCCCCGGTTGGTGACTCGAAACGGGACCAAAGGCCTCCCTTTAGTCCCGGTTCATGCCACCAACCGGGACTAAAGGGTTGGTCCTAGTTGCGGCCAGAGTTTAGTCCCACCTCGCCAACCGAACGGAAATCAGACCGGTTTATAAGCCCCTCCCTCTCTGCTTTATTGAGCTCCTCTGAAAATGAAAATAGATGCCCTTATATAGGGAATTTAGCCTAAATTCATACGAATTTCTCTTGAAATTCGTTATGAATTTAAGTTGAATTTCCTCTATAAGCGCATCTATGCTCATTTCTGAGTAGTTTTTTATATAGTGTTTTTTTCTTTTCTTCTATATTTATTTCACAACTATTTTTTTCTTTTTATTTCTGAGTTGTAATAAGTCATTAAAAATAAGCATCTATGCTCCTTTTTTAGTACAGTTAATCACAGCTATTTTTTCTTCTATTCATTTCTGAGTAGTTTTTATTATAGTCTTTTTTCTTTTCTGCTATATTTATTTTTTGTTTTTATTTCTGAGTTGTAATAAGCCATTAAAAATAAGCATATATGCTCCTTTTTTAGTACAGTTAATCACAACTATTTTTTGCTTCTATTCATTTCTGAGTAGTTTTCTATATAGTTTTTTTTCTTTTCTGCTATATTTATTCTTTTCTTTTTATTTCTGAGTTGTAATAAGTCATTAAAAATAAGCATCTATGCTCATTTTTTTAGTAAAGTTAATCAAAATTATTTTTTTCTTCTATTTATTTCTGAGTGGTTTTTTATATAGTTTTTTCTTTTCCGCTTCATTTGTTTTTTTCTTTTTATTTCTGAGTTGTAATAAGTCATTAAAAATAAGCATATATGCTTATTTTTTTAGTAAAGTTAATCAAAATTATTTTTTCTCCTTTTTATTTCTGAGTGGTTTTTATCTAGTTTTTTTCTTTTCTGCTACATTTATTTTTTTCTTTTTATTTCTGAGTTGTAATAAGTCATTAAAAATAAAAAAGAGGCACAATGCTCGTTAATTTGCTTCAAGCCATTTGGAATAGTGTCAACTGCACTGCACATAGCTCTGTGCAGTCTACCGTATTCCTCAAGGCTTGAAGCTAACCAACATGCAGGAGCATTGAGCCTCTTTGTCATCGTCTCTGCACTCAGGGCTTATAAACAGCTGCGAGTGCCTCTCGCTTGGCGAGGTGGGACTAAAGAAATAGCTGCAGGAAGAATCAACAAAAAAACAGCTGCAGAAAATAAAAAAGTAGTTAGACAGGTCCATTGGTACCGGTTCATGGCACCAACCGGTACCAATGCCACTCTTTGGTCCCGGTTGGTTCAACCAACCGGGACGAATGCTTCTCTTTAGTCCCGGTTGGAGCCACCAACCGGGACCAAAGGTCTTCGTTTCCCGCCCTTTGGGCTGCTGAAAAAGGCCTTTGGTCCCGGTTGGTGGCACCAACCGAGACTAAAGGGGGGCATTAGTCCCGGTTGTTTTTACGAACCGGGACCAATGGTCTTGCTATATATACAACACTTTGCAAAAATTTCATTCAGTTCCTCATCCCCGCCGCAGACGCCGCGCTCTGCCCCGACGCCCTGCTCCTCCTCGTCGTCGCCCGCGCACGTCGTCGCCGCCCCCATCACCGCCCGCGTCCCGTGCCGCCCCGTCATTGCCCGTGCCGCCCCGACGTCGTCGCCACCCCCGCCGTCGCCCCTGCCCCGCGCTGCCCCGAGCCCGCCATCCCCGTCGCCGCCCCGAGCCCGCCGTCCTCGTCGCCCTGCCCCGTGCCGCTCCGAGCCTCGTCGCCCCTGCCCCGCGCCGCCCCGAGCCCGCCGTCCTCGTCGCCCCTGCCCCGCGCCGCCCCGAGCCCGTCGTCGCCCCTGCCCTGCGCCGCCTCGACGCCGTCGCCGCCCCGCTCCGCACCTCACTATCGCCTTCGTCGTCGCCATCGCCGGCCGTACGTGAGCATTTTTTTATTTTTGTTAGTTTTTTTTAGATTTTTTTTGTAGTTCATAGATTTTTTTGTTACTTTAGATGTGTAGTAATTTAGATATCTAGTTCATAATTTTTTTTTGGTAGATTAGATTTTTTTTGTTAGATTACATGTGTAGTAATTAATTTGTTCATATTATGTTAGATTTTTTTTGTTAGATTAATTAGATTTTTTTGTTAGATTAGATGTGTAGTAATTAATTTGTTCATATTATGTTAGATTTTTTTTCTGTTAATAGATTTTTTTGGTGATATTATTATTGCATATGCATGTTTGGTGATATTATTGTTAATAGATTTTTTTTGGTGATATTTAGATTGTCTAATTAATTTTGTTCATGGAATTTTAATGATTTTTTTTCATAGTATTTAGAAAAAGGAAAAAATAAGAAGTAGTTTATATATAGTTGAACTAGCTAGTTGATTTAATAAACTACTTTATTTTACTATATATAGAAGTATTTTGTTTTTCGTAAGTACTACTTATTTATTTATAGTAAGTGCTTAGTAGTTGAACTAGATAGTTGATTTAATTAATAAAACTACTTTTATTTAACTATATATAGAAGTAGTTCCCGCGTCGACGTCGGTGATGCCTATCCCGCATCCTCGTTGTCGTCGACTCGGCGGTGGAGGCCTGCTTGATCAGGGCCATGTTCGGGACTGGGCTCCGCCGGGCTGGTATTGGGAGGTGCTACCTTCCGGGGGACGTAGGTTGGTGAGGAGGCAGCCCGTTGTTGACCCGATCCTTGTTTGGTGGCGGTCACGTGGGCCAGTGACGGTGGTGAGTCATCCAGACACCGCGGAGGTGGTACGTCACCGTGTCAGCGAGGAGGGCGAGCACGTCCGTCGCTACATGCTTGCATTGGAGGGGAGGTTCAACAATACCTGGCAGGTTCTTCAGGGATCTCACTGGAGCTATGATCCTGTGATGGTTCCTTATCTTTGGGTGTCCACCTCCCGCGTCGATACCCGTCGGGCGCTACGGTTCTAGTTGTATTAGTGATAATATTCGACGATGTACGGACACCAAGAGATGATGTACTTTTGCTTATAATTATTGAATGCATGCTAATTTGAATACTATACTTTATTTTATGATTTGGTTTTGCTTATTTTATGATTTGGTTTTGCTTATTGAATGCTCATATTGAATAAGTTCTCCTTCATTCCCGTGTGCTAGACAATTTGGTATAATAATGCATTCGGGAATGAAAGTAGGAGCTACGTACATCGATCATCGATAGTCAACCCGTGATTAATAATAATGATCTAGTTTAATATTTGAATTATGAACGTAGGCCGGAAATGTCGTACTCATCGGACGACGAAAACCACCCGGGGGGAGTGCGACTGGTGCCACGGCGACCGAGGTATCTGCGACGGGTTCATTGAGCTGGACGAAGATCGGCGCTTCAGCATTAAGCTCGAGGAGACCTGCAATGTTCATACGGTACGCAACGACGACAATAGTTTTTTTCGTAATTAAGCACGATTTCAACTATTTTAACGTGTATTTTTCATCTTTTCCAATTCGACTAGCTTATCCCATGCTTTGCAAGACGCTATGTCTTGAAGTGGATGGGTTTTGAAGACCATTAAAGTTTCGAAACCAAAAAAATTATCCTAAGTACCCATCGTGGTGTGGATTTTCAAGTAAAGTTGTACAATGCTCAGAGTGTAATCCATTTTGGTTGCAAAAATTGGGAAGCACTTTGCAAGATGTATGGTCTTGATGAGGGTATGCTTGTCACCATGGATCTTGGTGATCCTACAATCGAGCAAGAGAGACCTTCGATTTGGGTCCTTGTGGATACACGTCCAATTCTTCCCCCATGTGAGCTTAACATAGTTATTAAGTAATTTATATTGTTTATTTCAAAATATATAGTTGACAACTTATCTCCATTGACAGCTTATTTTCATTCTTCAAAGAATGTGCAGAAGATGGTAGACAGAACCTACTACACCGAAGGCTCCGAATTAACTTATCAGGAGAAAAATCATTTGGTCGCATTTTGTACTAATCTTGAGAATTACAATATCTACAATCAAACTCCTCAACATTATGGTCAATACGTGCCACTAGTGCACGTGTTGAACTACGGTAACTACCATGGAGATACCCTGGTAAGATTTTTTTTACTATTACAACATCCGTGCATCTTTTTGCACACTTCTAAAACTAGTACATCCTTGCTAACTACGACGTTATTGACCATGTTTTTCAACAGATAATCCCAAATGATTATGTGCCTCATCTGATGTATACGCATGGTACCTTCATGTTTTGAACATACAACCAGGTTGTCCTACGAATCTCAACTGTCCATACCGGGTTTCTAAAAGAAGTGGAGACATAACAATCAAAGAATGAAAAAAATGTATGGACAGTCGTAAGGAGTTTCTTGGAAGCAATAAGCAGCGAAGGGCAAGAATTGGAGACAGGATGATCGCCATTCTTCATAATGGAGAGTCAGGGTCTATATTGTTTTATGCTATTTTACCTTAAGGGTGTTTAGGTCCTACCTGATACTGATGATCATGTGCTAAGAACAATTATGTAGGGTTGGGTTCGATGACTATGAGGATGATGATCGTATGACTTATTATTAATAATGAGTAGAAGTTGTATGATGATGCATGATTAGTAGGACTTGTTATTATATATATATGATGATGTATGATGCAAGCATGCATGAGCATGTTATATCTACGGGTGCAATGAACATAGCAGCAGCGTTGATAAACCAAGGATGAAGATATAAGAGAGGACACTTCTCTCTATTAGCTAGCTATAATAACAACCTAAAAATAACCCCCAAACCCCTAAAGCAGCCACTTTTGAAAAAAAATGACTTTTGGTCCCGGTTGGGGCCACCAACCGGGACCAAAGGCCCCCTGAATGGGCTCGGCGCACAGGGCCACGTGGAGGCACATTGGTCCCGGTTCGTGTTTGAACCGGGACTAATGGGTGGAGGTATTAGTAACGACCCATTAGTCCCGGTTCATGAACCGGGACTAAAGGCCCTTACGAACCGGGACTATTAGGTGTTTTTCTACTAGTGTAAAGCCATACTCAAAAGATATAAGTGAAGTGCAATGAAAATTCTATAAATCAACAATGGACTATCTCATACCAGCATGGTGCATAAAATAAAAGTGAAAACTAAATGCAAAAGACACTCCAAGATTTGCACATATCACATGAACGAAACGAAGATGAAAACATACTGATACTTGTTGAAGAAAGATGGGATGCCTTCCGAGGCAACCCCAAGATTAGACGCTTGACTCTCCTTGAATATTTACATGGGGTGCCTTGGGCATCCCCAAGGTTGAGCTCTTGCCACTCCTCCTTCTCCTCATATCGAGACCTCCTCGATCTTTGATCACTTCATCCACACAAAACATAAAGAACTTTTAGTGGTGGGGTTAGTGAAAATGGCAATGAAATCCCATCATGTACTGCTGCAACATTATTGTATAATTATAAACAAAGATTACCCATTGAATACTATCACAATTCTATGGCCCCAAGTCAAGGAGGCATTAACAAGAATTCAAACATATGCAAATAATGAAGCTATAACAGCAATCTGTAAAGATTTGAACATCCACCATACTTCTGTAACTCTAATTTTTTTTGAAAAATATGAAAAAATAAACATTTTGTATAGAAAGACAGTGCAAAAAATTTCAGAACCGTTAAACGTTCCAGTAAAAAAATGTAAAATCGTGCACTACAGCCAAAGTTTCTGTTTTACACCGCACAAACCAACAAGCAATCTACCATCCTAAAGGCAAATCTTGGCACATTACTTTTGTAATACAACTAGCAAAGTGGCCCGCTCGATGCGCGGGCTAGAATTTTATAAAGTTTAATATGAGTTGTTCAAATAAGAACTGAAACTAAATGTGATGACACTTACAACTTAAGACTTCTGCGAACACAATATTGTCATATGTATGTTTAATTCTTTTACGTGTATATAAATATATATGTTTTCCATTTTTTATTTATGTTCTCATTATTCATACTATATTAACTGTATTTCTATGATTAGTGGTTTTGTGCAAATTATATCTATGTCATTGTTCTCGCATTTTTAGCATCTTGCGTTGTATACTATTTTTTCTTGGAACCCAAATTTATTAGTACTTGTTGCTTTTGTATAGGAATATGTATATTGCTAACCTGTGCAAGATTGACATATAGTTTTTTATTTTTTTTTATTTTTTACTATAACTGTTTTTAAAATTAGGTGTATGATGTTACAGTGCATTTATATGCTATATACCCATTAAAACGGCCGTGTTTGGTATTTCTTTGCACGCTCATTTTTTTTGTTAATTTAAGGCACATGCACTAAGAATGACAAATGTTGGCTCATATTTTCATGTAAGGAAAGTTTTCTATAACATTTTCCACACTTTTTGAAAAAATAAACATTGTCCACACTTCTTGTCTAAAAAATGTGGACAAACTACTATGTACTGAACGACAATGGTTTCATGGGACCATCCGTGAGCATCATCGGCAATTAAGCATTCTTCAAAAAGTAACTTATAAATTAGAAATCCAAGGAAGAAAACTCTTGGAAAGCATAAATAATAAATCGAAATGCATATTTGGTTTTAGTTGTTGGCAACCTTTGGAATGAATCTTACATCATATGTAAAAGTTCATGCTGATATTTTGTCGTCCACGTGGTGTCCCCAATAGGATCAATAATGATATTTCAAGTCTTGGAGGGGGACCCAAGAAGATTATGGGCACCAAGTAATAGAAGTAGCAAAAAGAAGATTATTTTCCCATCATATCACATAAATGATTACAGGGTATTAAAATTGAAATGTATGTAAAATGCGTACATATTTTAATATTTTTGCGCTCATAATTTATACTCCCTCTGCCCGAAATAAGTGTCTCAACTTTAGTGAAGATTGTACTAAAGCCGAGACACTTATTTTGGGATGGAGGAAGTATCACAGAGGAAAATGAACATGCAATAAGACTTTTAACTCGTTCACATTTTAAATCACATTTTTTTTTGTTTCAGAAAACCAAATGAATAATACTAACATTCCAAATATGACCCTTTATGGTACACATCAATTTTGATCCTTATTACGTGGACACAATCCCTACAAACTAACAATGCAGTACGCATTTTTGTGATTCCGTAAAGGGTAACATGGCAGGAAAATTAAATGATAGGACAATATACATATGTTAGTACTTGTTACTTTACTTTAACTCGTTTACATTTTCCATCCTAGTTTTTTCCTTCTTTAAAAAATTCAAATCAATATCATGTAACATGCCACATATGCGACCTTTTGGTTCTCATCAGTTTCGAAACTTATTACATGGACATGATCTCTACTAACGTCGTATAGTAGTTGATCTCTACTAACTTAGACCGTATGTCAATGCAGTGCAACCACATAAGAAATAAGGATAGTTGGAAGCAAGCCTCTTTTTGTTATAACTACATATGTACCACTTTGTATTTAAGCTAAATTCATTGCGCCTTAAATATGAAGCTTATTATCTCAAATGTCAATTTCATAAGTGCTTGTTTCTCAAATGACAATCTCAAAACTTCTAACTTGCAAGGCCAGAAAAAATTGGTTGGTGTCATCTACCTAATAACCATATTTTCCTTTGAAAACATGCGCATCTGTACAGAAAACACAAAGGATATAAATTTTTTGATTTAGCAAAGTGTTTAGACAAAAAAAAGGATACTCCTCAGATTCTACTAAATGACAGCGAGCACAACTCAAAGTGATTTTGCCAATTCATAAATTCTAAAGTGCATCCTCTCTAACCACAATTTCTTAAGTTACGGAGGAAATTGCGTATTTTTTTGCTTCTCAAGTATATGGCTCGTCCTAAAAACAATATTGTTTCTCGAACAATTCTGGTTATAACTAATGACCATCAAGCTAAAAAAATCACCAATTTTTTGGTTTCATTCAAGTAAATGATAGGCAAATTTTCATGAAATTTAACCATAACGATTGGTTCCGTCCAACTTTGAGAGAGAGAGATTAAAAATGATTACATTAGTGATATTAGTGTTCTGATGCATGATAGTACTAATTAATGATACTATCGATGTATCTCCCATATTTATATAATTTGTTAACACATAATATCACTGACACATATATTTTTGTACACTATAAGATGAATATGCCAAATAACAGTGTGACCGCGAGTTGATGATTACTATGTACTAGCAAAGGGTGTGAGCGAGTGATCCTGCGCTAACATGTGTGGGGCGCCTCGCAGGAGTCATCTCTTTGTGCAAGAGGGTCGAGTTTTGTTCGTTTCTGTTCTATATATTTTTTATTTTTAATCCAGGCAATTGTTGTACTGACTAACAGTAGATAATTCTTTTATATCCTAGATGTACGTAGCTCAACTATATGATTTGCTCTTTAGAGGTACTTTGTTTATTATTCAGAGATACTCACTCCTGTAGTAATATCCTCACTGTTGTGATGCACGGATGATTAAAGCCAGAATTATATATACATGTAGGCAGGTACCATGTAAGTATTCCTAGAAAGATGACCATCCATCGGTGTAGGTACTATGTTGATATACAATCCGGACCTATTAGCACCAGCTAGAGCCGGAAGGTTAGAAAGAAAAGGACGTACCTTGCTAGGGCCGTAGGAGCACCGTTGCTGTGCAGTGGCGACCGCTGTGTGTGTCCTTGAAGCGTCCGCAGTGTCGCATGAGCTCACACTTGGCATTGCATACTAAGGTCTCAGTGAGCTCTGGAGCAGCATGCTGTTGCGGAGCATCGCTCGTCTGTGTTGCCGTGGTTGCCGCAGAACCATGAACCTTGCTCGAGCCAGGGTATAGAACAAATCTTTCTTGGATGGATTTTTGTGTTCACTCTGAAACAAAAACTAAAGTGAATATATCATGTTGACATGTTCTCCAAAATGTGAAGACGGGTCGTGTTGTCCGGACAATGCATCGCCAGAAAAGGAAAATACAACATGAAATGAATAAGAATGACTAAATCAAAGAGTCGCAAATAGGGGGATTCTGGTTCGATATCCTCCTGGTAATTACTGCATAATCACTAATATATTTAGTGGTTCACTATGAAAGAGATTACTCGGCAGCACCAGACACCACACAACATAGATGGATTGTTTCACTTTTCTATCTTGACCGGTTGCATGTTACCATCTGAACCACCATTCTATACTAAATCGAGACCTCGTATAGGCAACCCCAAAGCAATTGTAATCAAGGACAAATTGAGAAAGAACATAACCTCGTGGTGATAGTCTTGCCAGTGAGGGTCTTCAAGAATATCTGCATCTGTAAAGTTAAAATTTGTAAACTAATAAGGGAAAAGGTCACCAATTATAGATCAATCCAGTCAAAAATTGTAAGGCAAACTATAATTAGTATGACAAAAATTGCAAAAATTGCAAATCTGCAGTCACAGTTAATGAACTGATAAGGTAATAATCTGGACTACCTTCACTTTTTAGTTTCAACATGGTGTCCGGGAAGATGCTGCTGAAATTGGCCGTCTCCAGCCTTTATAGATGCAGTGCAGTCACCTTGATTTGGCTTGGCCGCTTCACCCGGTTACCAACTGTCGTTGGATTTCATCCATCAGTGAATGCCACTGCAAAGAGGGAGGTGTCCAGCCTGTACTGGAATGCCAAGGGCATCATGTGCACACTCATGGATAAGGGAATCAAGATGGCGAACGGTGGTGTATCGAACAATACATTAATGGTACGGGTTGAGCACAATCTTGTCGATGTGCTGCAGGCCTCCCATAGGCTTAATCGGCTAGCCATGACCTGAAAAAATTGAAGGTGAATTGTGCAGTAGATTTTTTAATAGAAAATAGCCTTGCTTGTTAGGACTTCCTCAAGTTTACAATTCACTATGGCCGGATGGCTCCCATTCTTGTATTTCAAGCAGGTATACACTATCTTTGTACAATTAGCACTATGAATCATCACATATAGCTATAGGTTATTAGCAATAAACATATGTCACAAACATGATCCTAGTCTTTACACAATAAAAGGGTACAAACTAAAATTTTGTTGATGCATAACTGCTGGAGCTAGGTAAAGAGATTATGCATACCTTGTTAGATCAAATTAGACACCGGCATGAGCGAGCCATCCATGCGATTGGGCATCCGCATGAAAGCACCAAAGAAGGGGGGAAAAGGAGCTATCTGTAGGACATGGGTTAGCGATGCAAATTGTGAAGTATATACCGAGTTACTTTGTTCTCAAATTCATCGTGTACTCAAGAAGTCCACATCCATGGATTGCAATTGCTTCCTTCATGCTGCGGAGTTTTAGAACCTGCGATTGAAACTTTGGCTAGGCAAGCATGTGACATTGATGCCCCTCGGTGGTGATGATAAGAAATCCCTTTGGAGCAGGCCATGGGGAGAGTAAGTGATGAGGAGGCAGGGCTGGGTTGAGGATTTTCCTCCGGCACAACCCGACGAAGCCGTGAGGCGGCAAGATGTAGAGGAGGCTGGCGGCTGCACGATGGAGCGAGAGGCTCAATGGGCCTCGTGATCGTTTTTTTAGGGATCAGGGATGACGTGGTGATTTTTTTAACTTGATGTTTTTTTTGACAGAAGCTCGTGAGTAGTTTTCTGGTCTTTCTTTCGTTATGTTGAACATGTATTTTTATGTAATGGCAATGGTGGGTAATTTTTCATTGAGTGTTTTTTTTCTTTTTGAGAGGTCTTAGATCTAATCCATTAATTACGTATTTTAAGTTATGGGTCCACCAAATCAACGACCAGATGTTTCTAATTATTGTGATAATTTTTAGCTTATTTATCTTTTTTCTGATTAACCCGTCAAGCACTTTTTATATATAAATAGATGGAATTGTACAAGTGGATAATTATTATTTTTTTAAAGTTTCTATAATGTGAGATTCACAAAGTTTCCATGGGCATGAACAAAGTTCAAGGCTAGCTCCCACTTTCACAATGCTCGTCCCTCTCACTTTCACTTTTCATTTAATGAAGTTTTAAGTTTCCCCTCTATAATTTTTTTGTTTTTAAACTTTTTAAAAGCACTCAACAGAAATATATGACTCTCTAAAACTTCCGGATTGTCTCCCCCTGCAGCGCTTTCTTTAAAGACATTAAGTTAGGCATAAAGTGCTCAAGTAATGGATCCACCCGGATCCCAAGGTATATCAAAGCAAATTTTAATTAACAATGATTTGGCATTTAGTAGTGATCACAAAGCAACATATATCAAGCAATGACGAAGTCTAACTCTCTTCCTATGCATCGGCATGTCATATAAGAACAATTCATGAACGTCAAGTAAAGGCCAATACATAGCATAAGCAGTTTCTTGCAATTTTATCATGTTGGAAACATAAAGAGGCGGAGATTTACCTCCTCTCTCATAATAATTGCAAGTAGGAGCAGCAACAATATGCATATTACATTCATCAAAATCATCTTGTTCAACGGTAAAATGCAACCCATCAACATAATCCTTAATAAGAGCAAACTTCTCCTATATAGTGTAGTTTGGACAATTCAAAAAGATAATAGGACTATCATGTGTGGGTGCAATAGCAACAATTTCATTCTTAACATAAGGAACTATAGCAAGTTCATCTCCATAAGCATAATTCATATTGGCAACTTGGCCACAAGCATAACAAGCATCAAGTTCATCAAAAAGTGATATTTCAAATGAATCAACTAGATCATAGCAATTATCATAGCATTCATCCTTCGGTAAGAACAAATGGGAATTAAATAATGCATGAGTTGGAGGGTTACTCTCATTAGAAGGTAGGCATGTGTAGCTAATCTGTTCTTCGTCCACTTGTTCTTCGCTCTCCTCATCATATTTTTCATCCAATGAGCTCACAGTTTTATCAATTCCTTCTTTCATAGACTCCTGCAAAATATTAGTCTCTTCTTGGACAGCGGAGATTTCTCAATAAATGCATCAATATCGGAATTGAATTTATAATTATAATAGCAATATTTAAGGACGACAAAATTTTCAGGCCTATAAACATCATCATCTAAAGCTTCAAACTTTTCAAACAAAGATTCAATTTCGTAAGCACCCTTAAAAGCAACAAATTCTACTATCTGTTCCACATCATAATAATCATATATACCTCCAACATAAGAAGCCAAGGTTTTATTATCATTAAATTCATATGAAAAGGGAAGGTGTGGAGCATTCATCCCAGAGCAACAAGTAAAATCATATCTCAAGCATAAATCTTGAGCATACCAATGCAACATATAAATTTGATCCCATAAAAGTTTCCCTTTTTGTGTGAAGCGATAATCCCTAAAGTATTCACGTTGATCCAACGTTACTCCCATTATATAGTTGAATGGGGTTTTATCAGGATTATCAAAGTAGTGCATAATATCTTCTAAATAACGAGCATCGAGGGTTTTAGGAGGTTCCCCATCTCCATGAGTAGCAAGTACAACTAATTTTTTTGGTGTTTCATGTTCTATATCCATAACTAAAGATAGAGAACAACGTAGAACAGGAAATAATAACTACTTAGTGATAAAGAAAACAAGCACACACGAGAATATTCACCCCACGCTATGGCTCAACAGCAACGGCGCCAGAAAAAGGTCTTGATAACCCACAAGTATAGGGGATCAATTGTAGCCTCTTTCGAAAGTAAGAGTGTCGAAACCAACGAGGAGCTAAAGGTAGAACAAATATTCCCTCAAGTTCTATCGACCACCGATACAACTCTACGCACGCTTGATGTTTGCTTTATCTAAAACAAGCATGAAACTATTTTGCGAGAATAAAACTACGAGTACTTTATGAGAATAAAACTAAGAATAAATTGCAACGTAATAAAAGTAGATAGCTTTTGTCAACAAGAAAATCATTTGTCCCTAGGCAATCGATAACAAGTATAGGTAATCATTGTTGTAATTTTATATGAGGGAGAGACATGAGCAAACATACTTTCTCTACTTGGATCATATGCACTTATGATTGGAACTCTAGCAAGCATCCACAACTACTAAATATCATTAAGGTCGTTAAACCCAACCATAGCATTAAGTATCAAGTCGTCTTTACTTCCATATGTCATACCCCACCTACTCGGGTTTAAGTTTATGTCACTCTCGCAACCCACCGTAAGCGAACCATGAACATATTGCAACACCCTATAGCGGGGGGCCCTCATGTTTGCGCGAGACGGAGGGCACCATAGGACAACACCATAAATAAAATATACAATCATACCAACCAAGATCACGATTAACCCATAGGACAAAATGAATCTACTCAAACATCATAGGATAACCGTAGATCATTGGGAAATAATATATGGAGTTGAGCACCATGTTTAAGTAGAGATTATAGCGGGGGGAAGGGGTGTTACACCGCTGCATAGAGGGGGAGAAAGTTGGTGTTGAATGTAGCAAGGTTGTTGATGTAATCGCCATCATGATCCTAGCCCCGGCGGTGTTCCGGCGCCAACGGGAGAGAGGGGGAGAGAGCCCCCCTCCTTCTTCTTCTTCCTTGACCTCCCCCTACATGGGAGGAGGGTTTCCCCTCTGGTCCATGGCCTCCATGGTAGCGGAGGGGCAGGAGCCCCTCCGAGATTGGATCTCCCTCTCTGTTCACTTCTGTTTCGCGTTCTCTAGATCTGGCCGAAAACCGTTACTTATATTCCCGAAGATCCGTAACTCCGACTGCGGTGATATTTTTACACGATTTTTTCCAGGTATAAGTTTCCTTGCGCCCAACGTACAGCTCCAACCGACGTACAAGGTGAGTACAACCCGCCACCATACTCCAGGGTCCTGGGGCGCGCCCTGGTGTATCGTGGTCCGTGCGGGCCTCCTTTTGCGGTGATTCCAACTCTCAAAAATCAAAAATATTCCAAAATAATTCTCCATGGAGTTGCATCACATTTGGACTTTGTTTGATATTGTTTTTTTGTGATACAAAAACATGCAACAAACAGGAACTGGTATTGGGCACTGGATAAGTAAGTTAGTCCAAATAAATCATATTAAAAGTTACCAAAAGTATGTAAAAGTTGAATAATATTGGCATGAAATAATAAAAAATTATAGATATGACAGAGACGTATCAGAGCATACCACATCACCTTGGCAGGAAACTTCTTCCTGGGGCGCTCGCTCTCAACATCACGAGGGTCATCGCGGTTGATCTTATAGCGTATTACACCACATACCGGGCATGCATTCAAATCCTCATACTCATCGCGGTATAGGATGCAGTCATTAGGGGATGCATGTATCTTCTACACCTCTAATCCTAGAGGGCAGGCAGCCTTTTTTGCTTCGTATGTACTGTCGGGGAATTGTTGTCTTTGGAAGCATCTTCTTTAACATTACCAGCAACTTTTCAAATCCCTTGTCATATACACCATTCTCTGCCTTCCATTGCAGCAATTCTAGTGTCATGCCCAACTTTTTCTTGTCAGCTTCGCAATTTGGGTACAACAATTTCTTGTGATCCACTAACTTCTGCTGCAACTTCACCTCTACTTTTCAGTTGTGTAGTTTCTCTTTGCATCGGCAATGGCCTGACCAAGATCATCAGCGGGCTGATGCATGTTCTTCAACTTCTTCCCCCATTGCCAGATAGCTTCTTCCCCCATTGTTGTACCATCGTATTCAGGGAACCCATGGCCAGGATAGTCGTCGTCGTCCTCTTCTTCTTCAGTCTCTTCCATTAGGACTGCCCTTTCTCCGTGCTTGGTCGAAACATTATAGTGGGGCAAGAAACCGGACTCAAACAGGTGGACGTGAATGGTTCTTGACTTAGAGTAATTCTGATCATTCTTACACACAACACATGGACAACACCTAAAACCATTCGCCCGCTTGTTTGCCTCAGCCGCAAGCAGAAAAGTACGCACGCAATTAACGAACTGGGGAGAGCATCGGTTGTGGCACCCCGGCTCAGAGCAACCAGTTTACCTTGCATTGCCAACCCAGAGATCATGTCTTCTGGCAATACACAACATCTTGGTACAGAAAATAACCGCTTTATTGAAACTAGCGGAAGTATAGTGCGATGTTACATCAAGTAGCAAGGCCAAGCGGCACACTCGGTGCGGCTAAACACTATGTAGATTATTTAGTGAACATAAAGGGGCCTCGAGCACGTCATCTACACAGCAGCGGATCAACGATGTAGCAGGACTCCATAGCATAGGGACACCAATGTGGACACGGTTTAGACATGGCAGCACTCCGATCCAGTTGGACTTTCCTAAAATCTGGCATAACATGCCAGGTCAGTACATTGAATGTACTTGCAAGCGCACAACAAGCTTAACCATAATGGCAAACAATATCATGACATTTAATCAAGTTAAATGCAAACAGCAACATGCTACTCGTGAAGTGAAACCAAACTTGTGCATTGAGTCACTCGGACACTCTTACTAACAGGTTGCCTTGTAACCAAACAGGGATCATAATGGATCACAAACGGAACCATACTCGGTTCAATGGGTTACCTTGTAACCAAATGGTGATCACTCACAGATCACAAATGATACCACAACAGTCAGTCTCTGACATCATCATGATTCAACCAGTGCAATGCAAATAACTTAGTGTGCAAGATTTGTTTATAAAAGTTGATCCATGGTGTGACTTACTTGCGAACTGGGCCCTTATCCGCAGGCGCGGCTATCGATAGATTAATACACTCTACAGAGATAGCACACTTTACCCACACCACGGAACCCATGGCCTCGCACTCACATTTGGGTGGACCAACGGCATTCCGATAGAACTCTCCCATTGCCATGACACTCTTTTGGCCACTCCGACCAACTCCGCACTGGGCTAAGTCATGGGTGGCCCCAGCCTACCAAAGGCAAAACGGCCACTGTCGTGGCAAATAAACGGTCCCAAATGGGGACAAGGTACCATTACAACAACGGGCTCACAAGGTTATGTCTGCTTACCAGGCCAGGGTAATGCACGCCCATAACCTTCCCTCGTTGGAGGCACCGACAGAAGGCATGACAACGGGTCGACTAACGTCCTCCCCATACTATGGCAAATGTGGTTGCACTGGTCGGCCCGCTTCAATGGCACCATGACCCGACCAACTTTATGTTCAAGTTCAATTATCATCGGGCTTAACTTGAAATAAAATTCTCGAGTGACTATATGTCATGCTTATGCAGGCATATAACATGCATCACATATCACTTAGAAACAACAGATCAACCTCATTAGAAGTTATACTTGCACAAACTCATATTTCAACATTTCTAGTCCTTACTTGCAGGTCATCTATACTCATCACTTTTTAGTTGGCATTTATCATACAAAACTCATCATGCATATAATAAAAAATAATACCGATGCTCATATTACCATAGTCATGAAAAACTCACTTCGTCCAACTACTCAAGCTATTCTCACTAGTTCAAGCATTCATTTCTGTTAACTAAGCATCTTGATCATGACAAACTAAATAACACAAGCATTATTTATATTAGTACTATATGCAATGAATATCATATATATTCAAGTGGAAAATCATGGATATTGCAAAGACACCATGAAAATGTTGTTGTCGCTTACCTTAGTGCAGAGGAGCTTCACACTCCTCTTGGATGTCTTCAAGACAAGCTTCACCTTCTGAAAATAATTCAAATGACAAAAAGAAAATATCAAGAACACTTCTGAAAATTACCAAACATTCTAGACAGCAGAGAAAAATCTCATCTTGGGTGTGCTGATAGGATTTTCCAGTAAGAACACAATGCAAAAAGAATCAACTCATTTGGACTTGTAGAATAAAAGTTATTGCATTTCAAAGTTTCTGTTATATTCTGAAATAGAAAAAGAAAAAAACTTGGGGGTGACGTCGAAGGAGTAAACCAGCGGGGCACCACCACTTATACCGCTTCAAGTGCAACATGAGTGGCTAACAGCGGGCCCCAGCGGTCAGGTCAGAGGGGCAGAGGGAGAGAAGCAGAGTCAGGCGGCGCAGCGGCGGCGATTTCTCCAGCAAGGAGTGTCCAGCGACGAGATCTGAGAGGATAGGAATGGAGAGGAGATCCAGGCGCACCTGCTCGTACCCATAGCATGGCTATGGATGGCCGGACGGGGTGGGAACGAAGCTCTCCAGCGGCGGCAGCGGGCGGAGCTCGTCGGAGATGGTGATTCCGGCAAGGCAGGCCCAATCCAGCAGCTCCAATAGCACCAGCACGCACCAGTGGACCACCACGGACACGCCGAAGAAGTCAGTAGAGCTCAAGCGGCTCTGGAGAGGGAGGGGCAGTGGACGGGGATCGCGGGCGAGCTCGGGGCAGGAATGGAGGCCAGAGGCCTGCCCGGCCAGGCTGCGGCTTCCTATGGCGTCATGGAGGTGTGGTGAGAACGTGTGTGGAGAGAAACGAGCTCGGGGGGCTCTATTTATAGGCGAGGTCGAGGCGGGGATCGAGAGCTCGCCGGAGCTCTCTGGAGTGGTGCCCGGCGATGAATGGCATCAGTGAGAGGGGGAGAAGGCGCCGAAGATCATACGAGGACTCTAGGCGAGCAGCGACGAGCACATGAGCGCGGTACGCGACGAGCACAGGGGCATGGGCGCATTGTTGGCTTGGCCGCGCCGTGCCCATGCTTGCTGCGGCGAGCTCCGGTGTCAGCGACCGCCAAGGCTTAGTGAAGGAGGTGCAGGCAAGGATGGTGGCACGGTTTGCCAAGGTGCACGCTTGGCTGGGTCACAGGTGAACTATGTGAGTGGGTTTCTTCCTGGCAAGTTTCTGGACAGAAACCAGTGAGCTTTGCTGAAAAAGATCTAGTGAGAATTAAGGGTTGTGCTTTGGGGTTTAGCAATCTCTTAGGAAGGTAATGAAGCTCAGAACAGATCAGCCCCCAAAAGGTCAAGGAAAAATATACTTGTTGTGTAATGTGGTCATTCTATCTAGAACAGAAATGATTTTCTGCAGAAAAAATATTTCAACATGTTCTGCAATATTTTTGCTCAGGGAGGTGCCCTAGGGTTCAAAGAATATTCGTTAATTTATTCAGGATTTTAGGAGCAAGAAAACTAGGGGTTGCTTTGGAAATACTTCTCTGAAGTGATTTTGAGGGAAGAAAAATGAATATTTTTCTTTTATGAAAAATATTCCTTGGGCTTTTGTTGGAGTTATTTAGAGAAGGAAAGATGAGGTAGGGGTGGGTGGGTCACTTGAGTGAAGATCAAGGGTAGGCTCAAGTGATTAAGTCCATTTGAATTGATTCAAAATTCCAAATTCAAAGCAAATGCAAAAGAAAGTCTGGAAAAAGAGACAATGCAAATCCAGGCTGTCACAAACTTCCCCCACTTAGGATGAATCTCATCATCGAGATTCGGTTGCTTGGGAAAACAATTCTGGGTAGGTTGTCCTTATAAATTCCTCTCTTTCCCTAGTGGCTTCTTCCTCGGTGTGATGCTCCCACTGGACCTTATAAAACTTGATCGCTTTGCTGCGTGTGACCCTTTCTGCCTCATCCAAGATTCTGAACGGTCTCTCCTCATAGGTTAAATCCCTGGCAAGCTCAATTTCTGACATATCAGTCCTCTTATCGGGTGGTGAAATACACCTTCTCAGCTGTGATACGTGGAACACGTTGAGTACTTCTGACAATTCTGGTGGCAATTCCAACTGATAAGCAACTGTGCCAACTCGGGTCATGACTGGGAACGGACCAATATATTTTGGTGCCAATTTGCCTTGGGTCTGAAATCGCTTGATTCCCTTCATGGGTGGGACTCAGAGATACACGTGTTCACCGGGCTCAAAACTGAGTTGCCGGTGTTTGGCATCATAATAACTCTTCTATCGTGACTTAGGCAGTTGCAGTCTATCTCAAATTTCCTTGACTTGTTTTTGTGCCTCCAATATCAAATCAGCACTGAAGAGACGGCTGTCTCCAGTTTGAGACCAATTTAATGGAGTGCGGCACTTATGGCCGTACAAAGCTTCAAATGGTGACATCTTCAGAATGGTTTGGAAACTGTTGTTGTATGAGAATTCCACATATGGCAGACAATCTTCCCATTTGGGCCCATGGGCTAAAGCACAAGCTCGAAGCATGTATTGAAGGATTTGATTTACCCGCTCAGTCTGACCGTCTGTCTGTGGGTGATAAGCTGTGTTGTATTTGAGGGCGGTCCCCAAAGCTTGATGGAGTCGGGACCAGAATGTGGAGGTAAAGAGCGAACCTCGGTTTGAAGTGATTGTTTTTGGCACTCCATGCAAACTGACAATCCGGGACACATATAATTGTGCAAGTTGATCAGCGCGATATGTGGTGCGGATGGGAATAAAGTGAGCCACTTTAGTCAGTGTGTCCACTATGACCCGGTGAGTCCTGGGTAGACCGGTGATAAATCCATGCAGACATCATCCCATTTCCATTGCGAGACGGGTAGAGGTTGGAGAAGTCCGGCGGGTTTTTGGTGTTCCGCCTTCACTTTGTTATAGATGTCACAACAAGCGACAAAATATGTGATGTCCCTTTTCATTTCATCCCACCAAAATATTTATCGAAGGTCTTCGTACATTTTAGTGCCTCCGGGTGTATCGAATATGAGGACTCGTGTGCTTATGCTAAAATTTTCTTTCTCAAGTCTGCTTGCTCGAGTACACATATTCGTCCTCAAAACCTGAGTGTACCCAGTGCATCCTCAGAGAAATCTTGAGTCTTGCCTTCTCGCAGACATTGGAAATGTCCTTGTAGAATCTCGACGTTAGCCTGGGCCATGCGAATCTCCTCTTCGGGAGTAGGAGTTACTTCCAAAATATTTGCTAGACCGACATTTACAATTACCAAGTTGAGCTGAGCGATCTCTTGTTGGAGTTCCGGAGGCAGGGACTCCATCATGGCATTTAAACTGGCAGGCTTGCGACTGAGGGCATGAGCAACCACGTTAGCTTTTCCCGGATGGTTATTTATTCCCAGATCATAGTCCTTGACCAACTCAAGCAATCTTCGCTGTCGGAGATTTAAGTCTGGCTGAGGAAATATATATCTGAGACTCTTGTGGTCGGTAATATTTGACATCTTTTTTCCAATGAGGTAATGTCTCCGAATCTTTAGAGAGTGCACAACAGCGGCCAGTACCAAATCATGTGTAGGATAATTTCCTTCGTGAGGTCGTAGCTGGCGAGATGCGTAAGCTACCACCTTGCCATCTTGCATAAGTATGCACCCAATTCCCTTTCTGGATGCGTCACAATACACATCAAAGCTGCGGTAAATGTCTGGGAGAGTCAGTACTGGTGCTGATGTCAATCTTGTTTTTAGCTCGTTAAAGCTCTTCTCACAATCCTTCGTCCATTCAAACTTTTTGTCTTTCTTGAGGAGCTCTGTCATCGCCTTGCCAATCTTGGAGAATCCTTCGATGAACCGATGGTAGTATCCGGCTAATCCAAGAAAACTCCGAATTTCGGATACCGTCGTGGGTGCTTCCCAATCAAGCATGTGTTTTACTTTGTTGGGATCCACTGCGATACCTTCTGCTGATAGAACATGACCCAGAAATCCGACTTGTTTGAGCCAAAACACACACTTGCTGAATTTTCCATAAAGCTGATGGTCATGGAGCCTCTGTAAGACTGCTCGGAGGTGTTCCTTGTGTTCATCGATGAAAACCACCACAAACTTATCCAAGAATTCCATGAACACCTTATTCATCATATCCATGAAAAAGGCGGGGGCATTTGTGAGACCGAAAGACATCACCGTATATTCATAGAGACTGTAACGAGTAGTGAGCGCAGTCTTAGCTAGGAATATCTCCCTTCTTGATCTTGAGTTGATGATATCCGGTCCTTAAATCAACCTTGGAAAATACTTTTGGCCCGCTGAGTTGATTGAACAAATCATCAATCCTTGGTAGCGGGTATTTGTTCTTGATGGTGACATCATTCAACTAAACGGTAGTCCACGCACATTCTAAGACTGGTGTCTTTCTTGTGTACGAATATTGCGGGTGATCCCCATGGTGACGAGCTTGGTAATACTTTTTGTACAATGGTGCAGTGCCAGGCACAAGTTCAATTGCAAACTCAAGCTCTTTGTCTGGAGGCATTCCGGGTAATTCCTCGGGGAATACAACGGGAAATTCATTGACCACACGAATCAGATCCAGTTTTTCGTCTACTGCTGTGAAGACCAGTTCACCTTTGGGTATTCTTTTGCGGGCATAGAATTTCATGGATTGCCCTTCCTGATTTGTCAAGGTGACTTCTCGGGTCGCACAATTTATGCATACTAGATATTGGGTCAACCAGTTCATTCCCAAAATAATGTCCAACTTGGCAGACTCGATGACAATCAAAGCAGTTGGAAAACGGACTCCCTTGATATCAATTTCCAAATTTTGGCAGACCAGATTGATTTTGAGCATTGATCCCAGGGATTGAACCATCATACTTTTTTCCAAAAGCGAGCAAGGAAATTTGTTTTGGGCAACAAAGCTCCAAGAAACAAAAGAGTGGGAAGCCCCACAGTCAAATAAAATTATTGCGGGTACATCATTAATAGGAAACATACCAATGACGACTTCGGGGGTTTCCTGGGCTTCATCTGCGAAGAGGTGATGAACTTGCCCTTGGACGATCTTCTGGGTATGATATGGCCCCATGTGGTTGACTTGCGGTCGGAAAGGGGCATTTGATTTCTTGGGACACAGTCTGGCATAATGTCTGGTCTGTCCACAATTAAAGAAGGAGTTGTTGCGCTGACAATCTTTGCGCACTAGACTGGTCACGACATATTTGACTTGAGTCATGGTCTTGTTCACATTCTGCTGCCAGTTTGGTTTGTACTCCACTTGAGTCTGTTGCCAGGTACGGGCCTTCTGCACGGGTTGTCCGTCCTTCTTCGGCTCGAATTTACACTTGTACTCTCTTTCACAGGTAGGTTCTCTTGCACAAGCTTGTACTCTCTTTCCGTGATGAGGGCCTTGTTTACCAGAGACTGAAAATCTGGAAAGTCGAGCATGCGAAGAGCACTCCTGAGGTGTTGATTTAATCCTCCAAGGAACCTGTCAATCTTCCTTTCTTCCATGGCCGCATCATAGTGGGAATAACGGGCCAGATGGTTGAACTTGTGCAAATATTCACTTATTGACAGACTTCCTTGAGTGAGACCAAGGAATTGAGGTTGCTTGACCTTCATGATACCAGCTGGAATATGGTACTTGAGGAATTGGTCCTTGAAATTAGTCCACGTGATTTCTTCTCCCGCAGGCCATGGAGCTTTAGCATTATGCCACCATATAGCAGTGGCTCCTTCAAGATAGTGGGTAGCGAACGGAGCCTTGTCAGCTTCGTCAGTGTTAGCAATTTCAAGTTTCTTCTTAATAGTTCGTAACCAATCATATGCTTCCAAAGGGTCAAACACCTGACTGAAACTGCGAGGCTTAGTCCTTTGAAAATCTGATAGCTTGGAGTGATGGCCATTTTGATTCCCACACTACTAGGAAAAACCTTACCAGTAGCATGGGCTTTTTGCGTACCAGTAGCGTGGGTGCCCGTGCTACTGCTACGGCGCTACAGCTAAATATTAGCAGTAGCGCGTTTTCTACCCCACGCTGCAGATATGCTAAGTACTAGTAGCGCTTCTTTCTCCACACACGCTACTACTATCGTATGTACTAGTAGCGCCTCATTCTCCACCCCACGCT
Organism: Triticum aestivum; assembly: GCF_018294505.1. Taxonomy (NCBI): domain Eukaryota; kingdom Viridiplantae; phylum Streptophyta; class Magnoliopsida; order Poales; family Poaceae; genus Triticum; species Triticum aestivum. The sequence goes on along the minus strand of NC_057803.1, from coordinate 614,563,399 downwards.
ACAGCTAATTAATTAGAAATTAAAAAAATATTCAAATGCAGTATTCATGGATGGAAATTCAGATGCATTTGCGTCACCAACAATGATTAGTAGTAGCATCAACATAGCCTCTAATTCAGCATAGGAGTTGCAAGTAAGGGAAAATTACCACCGACACTAGCTAATAATCATCATAGCTAGTCATTACCACCAACATTGTCTAATCATCATAGCTACATAGTGTAACACATCATCATCATCTTGAAGTTCATTCTAGCTTGCTAATCAATCCTACTGCTCTCTCTCAGGTAAAATAGCATAGAACATGTGGAGCGGTCCTGATTCATCATATTGAAGCATGCAGATGAACCTGTCTCCTAATTGTGGGCTATGCTTCTGATTGCTGCCCCCTAGTACTTCTGTGCGATCCTTCACTATTTTGTCTCAGTCTTTGACTATTAAGACTTGCTCACTTCTAGAAATACTGAATGCATTCATGTGCAATGTAGGAAGTCTTGGCCATATGCTAACCATGGACATGCGACCTTTAGCTTCGATCCACTGAGGCACAACTATCATCAGGAGTCCCTGTTGAAGAACATCGTAGTAACATACTTAGCAATGAAGTTTAGCTTAAAAAACAATGTATGCAAAAGATGCACTGAGGACAAATAGTAAAAATCTTACCATCTTTCCTAAATAGATGTGACCGTAGTTCATTACGAACACTATTGGTCGCACATTTTGATTACTAACATTTCTAAGTCCAGGAAAATAATTTGTCTTGACAGTATGAAGATTCTCAAGCCATGAAACATAATGGCTTGTCTCCTCGCAGTTTAGTTCAGCCCCGGGACAGTAGTAGGTCATGTCTACCAAGCGCCGGACATGTTTGCTTGAATGGAAATAAGCTGTCAATAGAAATTAGTTGTCAACTATTTTTGAATAAACAATATCCAAGACATAAATATGATTGAGAAACTTACATAAAGGTAGAACTGGAGGCATCTGCACATCGACCCAGCTGTCGATATTATCTTCAATATCATCTTCCGGACGAATATCAACGGTGATAAGCATATCAGGCTCAAACTACAGGCGTCTGTATTGTATAATTTTCCGAGAAAACTATAACCATGCACGGTCCTCAAGTTAACTCTTTTTACCTCCATAGTTTCCATAGTACTAAAACAAATCTTATCCAAGACATATATTCTTGCATGGCAGGGGATACGCTAGTAGAATAGAAAAAAATTAAATTATAAGTTAAAGCAAAAGATGCAAAGTCATGCTTAATTACGAAAAAAGACTTGTCGTTGTGACTTACAGTCTGAACTTCGAAGTTCTCATCCAGCTTGATGATGAAGCACCTACCAGCAACTAGGTGAGGCCTGTCGCACTGGCGGCGCTCATCTTCGCAGTATACGCACATACCGAATTCCCTTTCGCTATCGTCATCAAACATTTCCTATGTTCATATAGTTGAAATAGACGTGCATACAATAAGCAAAACTAAATCATAAAACGAATTAGTATTCAAATTAGCATGCATTCAATAAGAAAATTAAATCATCTCTTGCGTCCGTACATCGTCGAATATTATCACTAATACATCTCGAATTGTACCATACATATAACATCACTAATACACCTAGAACCCTAGCGAACGACGGATATCAGCGCGGGCAGTGGACACCCAAAGAGAAGGGACCATCACAGGATCATAGCTCCAGTGAGATCCCTGAAGAACCATCCAGGTACTGTCGGACCTGCCCTCCAACGCAACCATGTAGCGATGGACGTGCTCATCCTCCTCGCTGACACGGTGAGATACCACCTCTGCGCTGGACGAAGGCCTCCCCACCATCACTGGCCCACGCGACCACCACCAAATAAGGTCTGGGTCGACGACGGGCTGCCTCCTCACCAAGCTGTGCGCTCCGGAAGGTAGCACCTCCCAGTACTAGCCAGGCGGAGCCTAGTCCCGGACATGGCCCCTATAATAAGGCAAGCCTCCTCCACCGAGTCGACGATGAGGATGCGGGCCGGGCATCATCGACTTCGAGAACAAATGCTTAATTATGAAAACAAAATTAATAAACACTTAGCAAAATTCGGCATGACCTTTGCTAAAAGCAGGACATATCGAGTGCCCGAAATTTGCCATAACCTAAAAATATGGCAAAACATAGGCCACTCGGAAGAATATGAGACATGTCCAAAATGTGACATGTTCAACATATGACATGTCCACTGCAAATTTGCATATAACAGGAAAATTTTCTTTAACTAAAAAAATAACAAGAATTGCTTTAACTTAATAAATACATAGAATTTGTTAACTACCCCTAAAACAACTAAAACACCTAGAGTTATGTTAAATACACCGAAAACACCTAAATTCTATTAACTACACCTAATTAAAAACCTAGATAAATTTTTGTCCTAATTTAAAAACCTAGATAAATTTCTGTCCTAATTTTGAAACCTAGCTAATTTAAAAACCTAGGGTTCATACAAATTAACTAGGGTTCATACTACCTAATCTGTCCTAGCTAGGGTTCGATCATGATACGTTTCCAATGTATCTACTTTTCCAAACACTTTTGCCCTTGTTTTGGACTCTAACTTGCATGAATTGAATGAAACTAACCCGGACTGACGTTGTTTTCAGCAGAACTGCCATGATCTTTTTTTATGTGTAGAAAAGAAAAGTTCTCGGAATGTCCTGAAAATCCATGGAGGCGCTTTTTGGAATTAATAAGAATTTCTGGGTGAAAGAAATACACCAGGGGCCCCACACCCTGTCCACGAGACATGGGGCGCCCCCCCCCCATAGGGCGCGCCCCCTATCTCGTGGGCCCCCTGGACCTCCACCGACCTCAACTCCAACTCCATATATTCACGTTTGGGGAGAAAAAAATCAAAGAGAAAGTTTGATCGCGTTTTACGGCACGGAGCCGCCGCCAAGCCCTAATCTCTCTTCGGAGGGATGATCTGGAGTCTGTTCGGGGCTCCGGAGAGGGGGGATTCGTCATCGTCGTCATCATCAACCATCCTCCATCACCAATTTCATGATGCTCACCGCCGTGTGTGAGTAATTACATCATAGGTTTGCTAGACGGTGATGGGTTGGATGAGATTTACCATGTAATCAAGTTAGTTTTGTTAGGGTTTGATCCCTAGTATCCACTATGTTCTGAGATTGATGTTGCTATGACTTTGTTATGCTTAATGCTTGTCACTGGGGCCCGAGTGCCATGATTTTAGATATGAACCTATTATGTTTTCATGAATATATGTGTGTTCTTGATCCTATCTTGCAAGTCTATAGTCACCTATTATGTGTTATGATCCGACAACCCCGAAGTGACAATAATCGGGATACTTCTCGGTGATGACCGTAGTTTGAGGAGTTCATTTACTCACTATGTGCTAATGCTTTGTTCCAGTTCTCTATTAAAAGGAGGCCTTAATATCCCTTAGTTTCAAATAGGACCCCGCTGCCACGGGAGAGTAGGACAAAAGATGTCATGCAAGTTCTTTTCCATAAGCACGTATGACTATTTACGGAATACATGCCTACATTACATTGATGAACTGGAGCTAGTTCTGTGTGACACTATGTTATAGCTATTACATGAGGAATCGCATCCGGCATAATTATCCATCACTAATCCATTGCCTACGAGCTTTTAACATATTGTTCTTCGCTTATTTACTTTTCCGTTGCTGCTGTTACATCTACTACAAAAACCCAAAAACTATTATCTTTACTTTTGCTACTGTTACCTTTATTATCATATTACTTTGCTACTAAATACTTTGCTGCAGATACTAAGTTATCCAGGTGTGGTTGAATTGACAACTCAGCTGCTAATACTCAAGAATATTCTTTGGCTCCCCTTGTGTCGAATCAATAAATTTGGGTTGTACTTTACTCTCGAAAGTTGTTGCGATCCCCTACACTTGTGGGTTATCAAGACTAATTTCTGGCGCCGTTGCCGGGGAATATAGCTCTATTCTCTAAGTCACTTGGGATTTATATCTGTTGATCACTATGAAGAACTTGAAAGACGACAGAACTACGATTTTTCCCTCAACTACGAGGGGATGTAAGGAACTGCCATCTAACTCTGCACTAGATTCTCCTTCTGTTACTAGTAAACTTGCAACACCTAAACCTGCTACTGCTATGAATTCTGATATGTCGCATGTTATTGATGATGCCACTTCTGCTATGCATGATGAAACTACTTCTGTGCGTGATACTACTTTTCCTTTAGGTGAATTTCTTGATGAACAACTTGCTAGAGTTAGGGGGACTGAAAATATTGAAGATGCTATTATTGATGATAGTGATGATGAAAATTCTCCCAATGATTATGTATTGCCTGTTGTTCCTGAGGGTTATGTTTTATGAATAAAGAAGCTGCTAGAGCTATCTTTGCTTGCAATGATAGATATGATCTTAAGAAATTATTAGCTAAATGGAAGCAGCAGTCTCTTAATGCTAGAATGAAACCTGACCCTGCTTTTGCTACTTCACCTATATGTGTTACTGGTAAGGATTATGAATTCTCTGTTGATCCTGAGATTATTACTTTAGTTGAATCTGATCCTTTTTATGCCTTGAATCTGAAACTGTTGTGGCACATCTTACCAAGTTAAATGATATAGCCACCCTGTTTACTAATGATGAGAAGTCTCGCTATTATTATATACTTAAGATATTTCCGTTCTCACTAAAGGGTGATGGTAAGACTTGGTATAATTCTCTTTCTCCTGGTTGTGTGCGTAGTCCCCAGGATATGATTTATTACTTCTCTGCTAAATATTTCCCTGCTCATAAGAAACAAGCTGCCTTGCGGGAAATATATAATTTTGTGCAAATCAAAGAAGAGAGTCTCCCACAAGCTTGATGTGCCTTGCGGGTTACTTAATGCTTTGCCTGATCATCCTCTCAGAAAAATGAGATACTTGATATCATTTATAATGGACTAACCGATGCTTCCAAGGACTACTTGGATAGTTGTGCTGGTTGTGTTTTCGGGGAAAGAACAGTCGACGAAGCTGAAATACTATTGAATAATATGTTGACTAATGAAAATAATTGGACTCTCCCTGAGCCAATTCCTTAATCAATTCCTGAACCAATTAAGCCAACTCTCGAGCCTATTCCTAAACCCACTCCGAAGAAGAGAGGTGTTTTATTTCTCAGTCCTGAAGATATGCAAGAGGCAAAGAAATCAATGAAAGAAAAAGGTATTAAAGCTGAAGATGTTAAGAATTTACCACCTATTGAAGAAATACATGGTCTTAATATACCGCCTGTTGAAGAACCATATTGTCTTGATAATCCGACACAAGTAGTAAAGGTAAATTCTCTCTATAGATATGATAAAGTTGAAATCCCCTCTTCTAAATTTCATAGCCCATGCTTAGATGAATTTGATGACTTTATGGCTAGACAAGAAAGTTTTAATGCTTATGTTGGTAGAGAGTTAAAGAATAATGCTTTCGAGATAGGACGTGTGAGCGATAATATGGCTAGAGTTAAAGGTGAACTCAAACTCATTAGCAAATATACTTCTATGGTTGCTACTCAAGCTGAGCAAGTACTTAAAGCTCAAAATGATTTGCTTGATGAATTAAATAATAAAAATGACTTTGCTGTTAGAGTGGCTACTAGAACTGGTAGAATGACTCAGGAACCTTTGTATCCTGAAGGCCACCCTAAGAGAATCGAGCAAGATTCTCAGAGAAATAATTTAGAGGCACCTAGTTCTTCTAAAAAGAAGAAAAAGAAAAACGATAGAACTTTGCATGCTTCTAGTGAACCTATTGTAGACACACCTGAGAATCCCAATGAGATTTCTATTTCTGATGCTGAAACACAATTAGGTGATGAACATGAACCTAGTAATAATGTTAATGATAATCTTCATGTTGATGCCCAACCTAGCAAAAACAATGAAGTAGAGATCGAACCTGCTGTTGATCTTGATAACCCACAATCAAAGAATCAACGTTATGATAAGAGAGATTTTGTTCCTAGGAAGCACGGTAGAGAAAGAGAACCATGGGTTCAGAAACCCATGCCCTTTCCTCCTAAACCATCCAAGACAAAGGATGATGAGGATTTTGAGCGCTTTGCTGAAATGATTAGACCTATTTTCTTACGTATGCGCTTAACTGATATGCTCAAAGTAAATCCCTATGCTAAGTATATGAAGGATATCATTACAAACAAAAGAAAGATACCGGAAGCTGAAATTTCCACCATGCTTGCTAATTACACTTTTAAGGGTGGAATACCAAAGAAACTTGGAGATCCGGGAGAACCAACTATACCATGCTCCATTAAAAGAAATTATGTTAGAACTGCTTTATGTGATATTGGAGTCGGTGTTAGTGTTATGCCTCTCTCTTTATATCGTAGACTTGAATTGAAAGTTGACACCTACTGAAATATCTTTGCAAATGGCTGATAAATCAACTGCTATACCTGTCGGTATTTGTGAGGATGTGCCTGTTGTAGTTGCAAATGTCACTATCTTAACTGATTTTGTTATCCTTGATATTCCCGAGGACGATAGTATGTCTATTATCCTTGGTAGACCTTTTCTTAACACTGCAGGGGCTGTTATTCACTGGTGGAAAAAGGGCCTTTGGTCGCGGTTCGCAACTGCCATTAGTCGCGGTTGCGCAACCGCGACCAGACGGGCGCGACTAAAGGCCCCCCCCTTTAGTCGCGGTTGCTTAAGAACCGCGACTAAAGGCCCGTCCACGTGGGCGGAGGACCTTTAGTCGCGGTTCTTGTGGCTAACCGCGACTAAAGGCCGCCACAGGTTTTTGAAAAAAAAAATTGAATTTTTTTTTTCAAATTTCTGAATTATTTTAACCTCTAGTCTCTAATCACCACCCCTCATCACTTCTCAATTTATTCTTTTATCACCCCTCATCATTCCAAATCATCTAACTTCCCAACCGGTCACCCATCCCTCTCACTACTCCAGCCCAAGCACGCTTAACTTCCGGGTTCTATTCTCCCACGCTCCAAGTCTGCACTTGTTGTTTTCCTGACAATAATAAGATGTCAATCCTATTAACCTTCAGGAATTTTGCTTGAGCATGAAGTGACACATTTCACTGTTTGAGTTTGAAACTATTGTTTTAAAAAACAATAATTATTTAGTAACACTAATATTTCTTGAATAATTAGTTTGACCATTGTTTGACCACAGTTTGACCACAGTTGACCACAGTTTGACCAGATTTGACCAAAATTGAAATAATTAAAATAATTATTTAGTAACACTAATATTCTAGAATAATTAGTTTGACCATTGTTTGACCATAGTTTGCCCACTGTTTGAATATTTTTCAATTTTTTCCACTCTAGATCTTACAAGCCCCGGAACTTTTTTTCTATTAGGTTTTTGAGGATTTTGGAAATGTTTAACGGGGTTCCCCCAGTTAAATTTGGATGTAACTTTTCGAGTAGATGATTTTTCATATAAAAAACTTTTTCATCCGAGTTAGTATGCAAAAGTTATGCCCATTTTTACAAATTTCAGAGAGATTTTGCAAATAAAGTCAAAATTCACATTTGCAAATTTTCCCAACAACTAGACCACATATCACATGAGAAACTTATTTTCTTTTATTTTTTTGACATTTCCATTATTTTCTTTTATTTTTTTTAAAACTGAAAAGGCGATCCCGGGGGGGGGGGGGGTAGAGTTTGAAAATGGGACCTTTAGTACCGGTTCGTGGCACGAACCGGGACTAAAGGTCTCAACCCCATTAGTTCCGGTTCGTGCCACAAACCGCGACTAAAAGGGAGGAGCTTTAGTCGCGGTTGGCCTGGCCAACCGCGACTAAAGGCCTTTGGGCACCTTTAGTCGCGGTTGGCCTGGCCAACCGCGACTAAAGCCCGCGAGCGCCCTGGGCCCAAGCATTTGGTCGCGGTTCATCTGCCGAACCGCGACTAAAGACTTCATTAGTCGCGGTTCCTACAGTTTCGCGACTAATGGGGCTGGACGGAAGCCTCTTTTTCTACTAGTGATTGATTGCAACAAAGGCAATGTCACTTTTCATGTTAATGGTAATGAGCATACGGTACACTTTCCGAGGAAACAATCTCAAGTTCATAGCATCAATTCTATTGGAAAAGTTCCAACTATTATTATTGGAGGTTTTGAATTTCCTCTCCCTACTGTCAAGAAAAAGTATGATATTCTAATTGTTGGGGATTTTCATATCCCCGTTGAGGTAACTTAGTGTTATTCGAAATTTCTCGGGTTCCATGTTATTCGGAATGAGCTTGTTAACAAGACTTGATCAACCTTGTTAGTGGATTCATTTTGATGATCATGAGATGGACGAAACTAGAAGGCACAACCTTCTGTACCCACTTTTTACTTTCTGTTATTTAGAATAAATAAAGAAAAAATAGTATTATCCGTCTGTTTTCTGAATTATACGTGCATTAAAAAATATCCAGAAAATAAAAGTGCTCCAATTGCCCTGCAAATTTAGTATGATTTTTTATGGAATATTTGAGGATTTCAGGCACTGAAAACACTGGAGGAGGGGCAAGCACCAGGCCACGAGGGTGGAGGCCCCCCCCATAAGGCGTGCCCCCTGTCTCGTGGGCCCCTGGTGGCCCCCCTCCACTTATGCCAGCACCCACACACTTCATCTTCTACCCAAAAAAATCCCCATCCAGCTCAAGCACGAGTTCTAGCTCATTTTGGTGTGATTTTCAATCTCCTTGCTTAAAGCTCCATTTATAAAACTGCTTTGGGAGATTGTTGCTTGGTATGTGACTCCTCCATTGGACCAATTAGTTTTTGTTCTAGTGCTTTGTTCATTGCAAATTTTTGCTGCAAAGGTGACCATGTTCTTTAGCTTGCATGCTAAATTTATGAGGTCCCAAGCAATCCTAATGCATGATATAGGCTCTAGGCACTTGTAATAGTAGCTGCTACCAATCTTGTTTAGTTTTATTCACTTTTATTTTGAAGTTACTAAAATTTCAGAAATTTTTCAAAAAAAGAATTATGTTTAGGAGAATGTACCAAGGTGGTTCCTCGGCGAAGAAAGGGCCCAGGATTGCTATACGTGAGCAAGATGTTGAATTGCCAAGGGACGCGGATGTACGAGCTTGTGAGTGGCCATCCGATGATTTTATGGTCGAAGCAGGCTTCAACACTACTAGGGAAAACCCTAGTAGTAGCGCGGGTTTTGAGGCTAGCAGCAGTGCGGGTGGCCGCGCTACTAATAAGGCGCTACAGCTAACTCATAGTAGTAGCGCGGCCCTAACCCGCGCTACTACTGTTGACGATATCAGCAGCGCTTTTTAGGAACGCGCTACTATTAACTAGTTGTAGCGATTTCGCCATCCCTCGCTACTGCTATATCTTTCATCATTTTCCCATTACCCCTTTCCCTTTCAGTTTCCCTACTAGGTACTGCTAGTAGATATCAAATTCATAAACCATTACTAGGTAGTACTCCCTTCGTTCCAAATTACTCGTCGTGGTTTTAGTTCAAACCACGACGAGTAATTTGGAACGAAGGGAGTACTAGATAACAATTTCATGCATAGTCAACATGCATCCTCAAGCAGTACAAGGTCATATCAACGGCCATCATCATATGTAGTTCTAGATGATATCGACGACGATCATCATATGTAGTTCTAGATGATATAGCCACACACACATATGTAGTTCTAGATGATATAGCCACACACACACATATGTAGTTCTAGATGATATTGAAGACAATCATCATCCTCAAGCCTGGGCGGTTGGTGTTTCTGATAGTAATTAGGATGGCCTGTCCAACACGAAGATTCTTGCCATCGACGAATTTCTTCCACCCAACCGAGTTTAAGTGTGTGCGACCGTCCGTGTCCACGCGGTAAGTACAGGTTGTGACGGAGCCCCTTGCAGTAAGGCGTAGTCCAGCTGAGCCTTCTTCATTAGGATCGATACCATAACTCACAGATATGCTCTTTGCCAATTTCTGAATAAGAAAAACATATCAATTAATAAATAGCCTCACAAATAAGTACATATGGATTATCTACACTATTAATAGTTTCCTTAGATTCTACACAAATAAGCATGTGATCGAACTCTACACTAAAACATATCATCGACTAGATTCCACACAACATACCATATCATTGGAGTGTACACTAAGTAATTCATCGGATAATTTGCATTTGTAAGTATAACATACCATATCATGTCGATCAACCATGGTACTTCTCAAGCGGGTCACGAATGGCACCCCGACAAAGTTAGCGCGTGGCGGAATTATGTCCCACAGGTTGGACACCTCCTCCTCACTCAGCCTTGTTCTTTGAGCTACGATGGCTTCATGAAGTGGGTCCTCATCATCTTCATCGAGTGGGTCCTCATTATCTTCATCATCTTCATCATCTTCGTCATCTTCCACCAGGTTCAGATAAATGACAGCTAGCTTGGGTCTTTCTGCTCGGAAGGAGAAGCTGGTCAACTAACCACCAGTAAGACGCATGCGAGCGACGAAACGGGCCCATCCATCTCCTCCAATCTACGACATATTGCATCCTTTCTCGACCTCCATAGTGTACGGCCCCCCAGGAGCCTCAAATGTCATAGTGTCTCCTGTCAGCTTGTTGAATTTCAACCTCACATTGCACGGGACGATCTGTGTAAAATAAGCAAAATGACAATGCAGTAATGCCAACACTAAAAATAAAATAGTTATTACATTTCATCTAATTTCTTACCGCCGCATGATGAAAACTCGGCTGGAAGTAGATGCCGAACAGCTTGCCAGTTGCAAGGCTGCTGGCGCATCTTGACTTGCACAGTCGACATAGTGGTGGTGGTGGTAGCGCCATTTTTCCTAAAGCAATATGAGCAAAGGATTAACGATCAACTAAATCAAAATGTTCTAAGTGAACTAAATCAACTAGCCTACTAAATCAACTAAATCAAAATGTTCTAAATCAACTAAATTAACTAGCCTACTAAATGAACTAAATCAAAATGTTCTCAGTCAACTAAATCAACTAGCCTACTAAATCAACAAAATCAAAATGTTGCATATGAACTAGCCTACTAAATCAACTAAATCAAAATGTTCTAAGTCAACTAAATCAACTAGCCTACTAAATCAACTAAATCAAAATGTTCTAAATCAACTAAATCAACTAGCCTACTAAATCAACTAAATCAAAGTGTTCTAAATCAACTAAATGAACTAGCCTACTAAATCAACTAAATCAAAATGTTTTAAGTCAACTAAATCAACTAAATGAACTAGCCTACTAAATCAACTAAATCAAAATGTTCTAAGTCAACTAAATCAACTAGCCTACTAAATCAACTAAATTATGTCAACTAAATCAAAATGTTGCATATGAGCAGGAGGGTGAAGGAGGGCCGACTCGAGGAGGGAGAAGAGAGTAGGATGGAGGAGGAAGGCGGAGCGAGGAGGGGCCGGCCGGCGCGGCCAGTTGAGGGAGGACAGAGGAGGAAGGCGGAGCGAGGAGCGACCGGCCGGCGCGGCCAGTTGAGGGAGGACGGAGGAGGAAGGCGGAGCGAGGAGGGGCCGGCCAGCGGCGAGTGGAGAGTGAGGACGGAGGAGGAGGCCGGTACCAAGTCCAACAAGGAGGAGGAGGTGACGGCGCGCGGCGCAGACGGAGGAGGGGCGACGGGGATGGACCGGCGCGCGGCGCAGACGGAGGATTGAGTGTGTGACTGTGTGAGTGGATCAGATAGAGGAGGTGGGAGATGAATGGCTTAGTAGTAGCGCGCTATAGGAAAAGACGCTACTACTAAGCTATCTAGCAGCGCCTTTCACAATAAAGCACTACTGCTATGTGTCAGCATGTAAACATAGACTTTGTTCAATATATCAAAAATACATTGATCATCAACGATCTTTTTGTGTACAATCTGGTTTGTCAATATGAGTCCTCACCAGTTTAGGAACAGGTGAAGACTCATATTGCAGCCACAAATTCTACACATAGAGTTCAATGAAGACCATGTGCTTGTCAAAGCTTGAGAAGTAACATATTTAAGGTGGTAGAAACTCTCTTCACGGAGTGAGGTGGGACTAAATTTTTGTAGGAAACTTAGCAGTAGCGCTTATCTGAGAAATGCGCTGCTACTATGATACGTAGCAGTAGCGCGCGTCGGCATAACGCGTTGCTGCTATAACTAGCCTCGCGGCGGCCTCGTGGGAATTATAGCAGCAACGCATCTTTGAGAGGGCGCGCTACTGCTATATTTGTTTCAGCAGTGAGTTTCGGCTGGGCACGCTACTGCTAATTAGCAGCAGCGACTTATTTTAAAGCATGCTGCTGATAAGATTCTGTGTATAGGCTTTTCCCTAGTAGTGCAAGGAGGAATTTGACGCGTATGTGCGTAATGCTGAGCTGGAGGACTTCTTACAAGATAAGTGTCCGCGGTACTATCAATTGACTAATTCTTTTGTGCGGAGGTTCAAATATAACTATGCGCATAATTCTCCTAGTGTCATATTTGATATTTATGATGCATCTTATACCATGGATTTAGAGGATTTCACAACTGCTTGCAAACTCCCGCAGTGGGGTAATATTAATGATCCTCACAAATCTGAATTTAGAGATTTTCTTGCTAGTATTACTATGGGAGAATCTAGGGACATAGCACAAGCTACCATCGGGAGCATTCATTTTCCTGCTATACATTATTTTGCTCTCTTTATTGGTAGATGCATTAACGGTAAAGACGAAGCATGTCACATGTGTGTCCCTGATCTGTGTGTCCTCAAGAGTGTTGTGTTAGGTTATAAAGGTTATAACTTGGGGGCAATAGTTGCACGTAGGTTACGGAATAATAGTAGAAAGGGAAATTTATTTGGAGGAATTTATGCAACCCGTGTGGCTAATTATCTTGGTGTAGCCCCACGAGAGGGAGATATGATAATACCTCCTGTTTATTTGGATTCTAAAGCTTTGGTCCATCATCAATTTCTTGGGAGGAATGAACAATTCCTCCAATATCGACTTATCTATGATAGACGCAACGTCGTCCATGTTACTCTTCCTGCTCCCTACTTTTTTGATTATCAGGCAAAAGGAAGATATGTTGTCACCAGGGAGGAAGCAGCTGAACACGAGAGGAGAGCGGAGGCAGCTCACCAACACGCTGCAGCTCAGGAGGCGGTTGCTGCTGCATCTCAGTATGACCCCAGTTTCACTTACGGATATCATCCAGGCGGTCCTTGGTACTAGACCAACTTAGGCCAAAAGCCTAAGCTTGGGGGAGTACGTATTTCTCACCAACTTTACATTCATGTTCACACACTAGTCGTCGGTGCTCATACTCTTTCATTGTATTATCCATGCTAGTTTAAATTTCTTTTTCTAGTTTTCTTCTTGTGTGTTTGATAAATCTTAAGAAAACCCAAAAAATTAGTTAGTTTAATTTCCTTGCTTATAGTAGAATTAAAATGAAAACCCAAAAAGATTTCTAGTTCTTCTTTTTACTTGTTGGGAGCTTTCCCGTGTAAATAGTTTTCTTTTCTTTTTTTTTCTTTGGGGGTCGAGAAGACCATATTGAAAATGCTTAGTGGCTCTCATATGCATGATTGTTTATTTAACTTAGAGCCCATATTACTTGTCTTCTCTCTTGAGTTGAATGCTTGTATATTCCAGCTTAGTCCAATGCACGCACACTCTTATTATTATACACATCGTTCGGTCGTGCAAGTGAAAGGCAATAATGACGATATATGATGGACTTATTGGGATGAGAAAAGCTGGTATGAACTCGACCTCACTTGTTTTTGTAAATATGATGAGTTCATCATTTCTGAGTCAGCCTATTATGAGGTAAACATATTTGCAATGACATTTAGGGATTATAGTTGCTTGTGCCATGCTTGATTAGCTATGAGTTATAATGGTTTACCTTGCGTGCCAACATGCTATTAGAATGATTATGATGTGATATGATGGGATGGTATCCTCCTTTGAATGTATTGAGTGACTCGACTAGGCACATGTTCACGCATGTAGTTGAATCAAATCAACATAGCCTTCATGATATTTATGTTCATGGTGGATTATATCCTACTCATGCTTGTACTTGGTGTGAATTAATTTTAATGCATGCTTACGACTGTTGTCGCTCTCTCAATTGGTCGCTTCCCAGTCTTTTGCTAGCCTTCACCTGTACTAAGCGGGAATACTGCTTGTGCATCCAAACTCCTTAAACCCCAAAGTTGATCCATATGAGTCCACTATACCTTCCTATATGCGGTATTTACCTGCCGTTCCAAGTAAATTTGTATGTGCCAAACTCCAAACCTTCAAATGAAATTTTGTTTTGTATGCTCGAGCAGCTCATGTTACAACTAGGGCTGCCTATATCTTCCATGCTAGGTGGGTTATTCTCAACAGGAGTGGACTCCGCCCATTCATGAGAAAGGGCCGGTAACCAGGATGCCTAGTCCCATGATCCAAAAAGATCAAAGCAAATCAAAATAATTAAACAAAACTCCCCCAGGGCTGTTGTTAGTTGGAGGCACTCGTTGTTTCGAGCAAGCCATGGATTGATGCTTGTTGGTGGTTGCGGGAGTATAAACATTTACCATTCTGTTTGGGAACTGCCTATAATGCATGTAGTATGGAAGATACAGCAATCTCATAGTTGTTGCGCTGACCATGAAAGTATGCCACTCAAAATGTTATTCAATCTCTATTTTACAATCGAGCTCTGGCACCTCTACAAATCCCTGCTTCCCTCTGCGAAGGGCCTATCTATTTACTTTTATGTTGAGTCATCACCCTTCTTATTAAAAGCACCCGCTGGAGAGCACACTGTCATTTGCATTCATTACTATTGGTTTATATTGGGTATGACTTGACTGGATCTCTTTTACCATGAATTACAATGTTTAGTCAGTCCTTGATCTTTAAAGGTGCTCTGCATTTATGTCTTGCGGTCTCAGAAAGGGAAAGCGAGATACCATTTTGTTATATCATGTTATGATTATTTTGAGAAAGTGTTGTCATCCGAGTTTTATTATTATTACTTGCTAGCTGATTATGCTATTGATATGAGTAATTATGAGACCTAGGTGTTATTGTTAGTATGGTTAGTTCATAGTATTTGCTGAAACTTGAATGCTGGCTTTTCATGTTTACAACAACAAGAGCAAACAGAGTTTGTAAAAGTTTTTCTTTATCACTTTCAGTTTATCAACTGAATTGCTTGAGGACAAGCAAAGGTTTAAGCTTGGGGGAGTTGATACATCTCCAACGTATCTACTTTTCCAAACACTTTTGCCCTTGTTTTGGACTCTAACTTGCATGATATGAATGAAACTAACCCGGACTGACGCTGTTTTCAGCAGAACTGCCATGATGTTGTTTTATGTGTAGAAAAGAAAAGTTCTCGGAATGTCCTGAAAATCCACGGAGGCACTTTTTGGAATTAATAAGAATTTCTGGACGAAAGAAATACACCAGGGGGCCCACACCCTGTCCACGAGACAGGGGGCGCCCCCCCTATAGGGCGCGCCCCCCTATCTCGTGGGCCCCCTGGACCTCCACCGACCTCAACTCGAACTCCATATATTCACGTTCAGGGAGAAAAAATCAAAGAGAAAGTTTCATCGCGTTTTACGACACGGAGCCACCGCCAAGCCCTAATCTCTCTCGGGAGGGCTGGTCTGGAGTCCGTTTGGGGCTCCGGAGATGGGGATTCGTTGCTGTCATCATCATCAACCATCCTCTATCACCAATTTCATGATGCTCACCGCCGTGCGTGAGTAATTCCATCGTAGGCTTGCTGGACGGTGATGGGTTGGATGAGATTTACCATGTAATCAAGTTAGTTTTGTTAGGGTGTGATCCCTAGTATCCACTATGTTCTGAGATTGATGTTGCTATGACTTTGCTATGCTTAATGCTTGTCACTAGGGCCCGAGTGCCATGATTTCAGATTATAACCTATTATGTTTTCATGAATATATGTGTGTTTTTGATCCTATCTTGCAAGTCTATAGTCACCTATTGTGTGTTATGATCCGACAACCCCGAAGTGACAATAATCGAGATACTTCTCGGTGATGACCGTAGTTTGAGGAGTTCATGTATTCACTATGTGCTAATGCTTTGTTCCGATTCTCTATTAAAAGGAGGCCTTAATATCCCTTAGTTTCCGCTAGGACCCCGCTGCCACGGGAGGGTAGGACAAAAGATGGCATGCAAGTTCTTTTCCATAAGCACGTATGACTATTTACGGAATACATGCCTACATTACATTGATGAACTGGAGCTAGTTCAGTGTCACCCTATGTTATAGCTATTACATGAGGAATGGCATCCGGCATAATTATCCATCACTGATCCATTTCCTACGAGCTTTTCACATATTGTTCTTCGCTTATTTACTTTTCCGTTGCTGCTGTTACAACTACTACAAAAACTCAAAAACTATTATCTTTACTTTTGCTACTGCTACCTTTATTATCATATTACTTTGCTACTAAATACTTTGCTGCAGATACTAAGTTATCCAGGTGTGGTTGAATTGACAACTCAACTGCTAATACTCAAGAATATTCTTTGGCTCCCCTTGTGTCGAATCAATAAATTTGGGTTTTGTACTTTACCCTCGAAAGCTATTGCGATCCCCTACACTTGTGGGTTATCAGATCATAACCTACATTATTCTAAGAACCTACATTTTTTTCAACTATATAGGATTCAAAATAACTACTCT
Organism: Triticum aestivum; assembly: GCF_018294505.1. NCBI lineage: Eukaryota > Viridiplantae > Streptophyta > Magnoliopsida > Poales > Poaceae > Triticum > Triticum aestivum. Next base: position 614,546,627 of record NC_057803.1, on the reverse strand, counting down.
CCAATAATTATAACGAGGGAGGGAGGGAGGAGGAGGAGGAAGGAGGGAGGAGTTCCTCTCAGTGGAAGAGGGCCGGCGTGGGGGAGGGGGGGCGGTTGAGGATGGCCGGCGCGGGGGAGGAGGGCCAGCGTGGGGGGAAGGCGGCCGGCTGGGGTGGAGCTTCCCGCGCGGGGGAGGGCGCCGGCGTAGGACATGGGGCGGCAGCCGGAGCAGGGGATTGAGGGGGTGTGAGTGTGAGCGTGTGAGTGGGAGAGTGAGCGAGAGAGAGGGGGCGCGCGCGGGCCGGAGGGAGGAAGTAGAGGTGGGCTTAGCAGCAGCGTGGGGGAGGAGGCCCAGCTCTATAACTGAAGCTGCAACAGGGGGGCGAGTGCGTGGCCCATTAACAGCGGCGCTGGCCGGGAGAACACGTGCTACTGTTAACGTGCGCTTGCAGTGCTGGTTTTGGCCGGCGCTACTGCTAAGTAGCAGTAGCGTGGGGTATATAACCAACGCTACTGCTAAATGTCTACCTATAAGCATTTTCCTAGTAGTGCCATTCTGCCCAACCATAGCTTGCACACTTTTTAACAGCTCAATCAGATCATTGTTCCTTCTTTCTTCAAACATGTGCATAATTTGTTCAGTGGAGGGTGGATTTGGCGGTGGAGGCGGTGGTTGCGGATATGGCTTGGGGGAGTATCCTGCCTGTCTTGTTGAGCGACGAACAAGGACATCCTCACAAGCCTGCGTGTTGCTGTCTCCCCGCGTCATCCTACTGTTTATTTTCCCAATAAGTGCAACCACGATGAGCAACATCCAAAAATGGGAAGAAAAGCCAGTGACAAACCCGAAAGAGCAAAACGAAAGAATCGAGAAACACGGCGATCGAATAAAAAGCTCCAACATAATTATACATAGACTCATACATGAAAGATAGACATCATGACTGGTGCGACTACTCGCATACATGCAACGATACATCATGGCTCATACAACTACATCCGTACATTACATGACCACTGTGGATACTCAGACACTCTAGGACTCTGCTGGTGTTGTCGGATCCTCTCCTGAGTCAGACTCAGATCCTGAACTGACGGTGTTAACCGAGACCTCCGGGTTAAAGGTAATACGACGACGCTACCTCGAGGGCTCTCCATCAGGTGTAGGTGCAGGATGAGAAGGGATCATGGGAGCTGCGGGGGTAGCAAGAAGAGATGCCCACTCAGCAGGAGCACTGTGTGGGTTCACCAACGAGGTGCGCGAGCTACTCGGGGGAGTAACCGGGGAAATAGGCGAGCTAGAACTAGGCACAATATAAGGAGTAAATCCCATAGAAGGTGGAGTAGGGTCGGATCTAGCAGAGACAAAAGCAGAACGAGCATGATCATCTCTCGAGCCAACTCATGAATCAGAAGATAAATAGCAGTGATATATCGAGAAAGGTGGCTAGTGTCACTATCAGATGCCGGATCAATGGAAGGAAAGCGAACACGACCACCATCGTGCAAAGATGGATAGAAGCGAAAACCTGGGTGGTTCTGTATTCGAGCCTCTGTATAGCGTAGCTCAACAAGAATCTCGAATGCAGCATACTGGACAACCTGAGCGGCGGTGGATGCATAACCGCTCCGAGAGGTACGTGTGTAAGAGCCTGTTGATGAACTGGTGCGCAGGGTAACCACGGCGTGATACTCATACATGGAGTCGGCTAGACGCTCCCGGTACACCCGATATGTTGGGTCGTCACTGTGACATTACAGTCGACGCCACATGTTACGAAGGAGATGCGGTGAAGTGTATGGCATCAGCTCCAACTGACATGGATACGGCACCAGAGCCATCTACACTCACAACAATTAACCGTTTAGAAATAACAATAAATCTAATGCATGTAATGCAGCAACTAGATGCAAACACTAACGACACTTATTTAGCAAACTAACTAGCGTTTTCTTCACGTGTCGGGGTCTAGTGTGTCCCACAGTCAGCGCAGCTCTAATACCAAGCAATGTGGCACCCCGGCTAAGAGCAACCGCTTTACCTTGCATTGCCAACCCAGGGATCGTGTCTTCTGGCAATACACAACATCTTGGTACAGAAGATAACCGCTTTATTGAAACTAGCAGAAGCATAGTGCGATGTTACATCAAGTAGCGAGGCCAAACGGCACACTCGGTGCGGCTGAACAATATGTACATTATTTAGTGAACATAAAGGGGCCTCGAGCACGACATCTACACAGGAGCGGAATAACGATGTAGCGGGACTCCATAGCACAGGGACACTGATGTGGACACGGTCTAGACACGGCAGCACTCCGATCCAGTTAGACTTTCCTGAAATCTGGCATAACACGCCAGGTTAGTACATTGAATGTACTTGCAAGCTCACAACAAGCATAACCATAATGGCAAACAATATCAAGACATTTAATCAAGATAAATGTAAATAGCAACATGCTACTCATGCAGTGAAAGCAAACTTGTGCGCTGAGTCACTCGGACTCTCTTACCAATGGGTTGCCTTGCAACCAAACGGTGATCATAACAGATCACAAACAAAACCATACTCGGTTCAACGGGTTATCTTGTAACCAAACGGTGATCATAACAGATCACAAACAAAACCATACTCGGTTCAACGGGTTATCTTGTAACCAAACGGTGATCACTCACGGATCACAAATGATACCACAGCAGTCAGTCTCACTGACATCATCATGATTCAACCAGTGCAATGAAAATAACTTAGTGTGCAAGATTTCTTTACAAAAGTTGATCCATGGTGTGACTTACTTACTAACTGGGCCCTTATCCGCGAGCGCGGCTATCGATAGATTAATACACTCTGCAGAGGTAGCACACTTTACCCACACCACGGAACCCATGGCCTCGCACTCCCATTTGGGTGGACCAACGGCATTCTGACAGAACTCTCCCATTGCCATGACACTCTTTTGCCCACTCCGACCAACTCCCCACTGGGCTAAGTCATGGGTGGCCCCATCCTACCAAAGGCAAAACGGCCACCGTCGTGGCAAATAAACGGTCCTAAACGGGACAAGGTACCATTACAACAACGGGCTCACAAGGTTATGTCTGTTTACCGGACCAGGGTAACGCACACCCATAATCTTCCCTCGTTGGAGGGACTGACAAAAGGCATGACAACGGGCCGACTAACGGCCTCCCCATACTAAGGAAAATGTGGTTGCACTCGTCCACCCGATTCAGTGGCACCATGACCCGACCAACTTTATGTTCAAGTTCAATTATCATCAGGTTTAACTTGAAATAAAATGCTCGAGTCGCTATATGCCATGCTTGTGCAACCATATAACATGCATCACATATCACTTAGAAACAACAGATCAACCTCATTCAAAGTTCTACTTGCACAAACTCATCTTTCAACATTTCTGGTCCTTACATACTGGTCATCTATACTCATCACTTTTTAGTTGGCATTTGTCATATGAAATTAATCATGCATAAAAGAAAAATAATACCGATGCTCATATTACCATAGTCATGACAAACTCACTTAGTCCAACTACTCAAGCTATATCTCACTAGTTCAACCATTCATTTCTGTTAAGTAAGCATCTTGATCATGACAAACTAAAAAACACAAGCATTATTTATTTTAATACTATATTCAATGAATATCATATATATTCAAGTGGAAAATCATGGACGTTGCAAAGACACCATGAAAATGTTGTTGTGGCTTGCCTTAGTGTAGATGAGCTTCGCACTCCTCCTGGATGTCTTCAAGACAAGCTTCATCTTCTGAAAATAATTCAAATGACAAAAGGAAAATATCAAGAACACTTTTGAAAATTATCAGAAATTCTAGACAATAGAGAAAAATCTCATCTTGGGTGTGCTGCTATGATTTTCCAATAAGAACACAATGCAAAAAAGAATCAACTCATTTGGACTTGTAGAATAAAAGTTATTGCATTTCAAAGATTCTGTTATATTCTGAAATAGAAAAAGAAAAAGAAAAACTTGGGGGGGTGACGTCAAAGGCGTAAACCAGCGGGGCGCCACCACTTATACCGCTTCGGGCGCAGCATGAGAGGCTGACAGCGGGCCCCAACGGTCAGGTCGGAGGGGGAGGGGGGAGAAGCAGAGTCGGGCAGCGCGGCGGCGGCGATTTCTCCGGCAAGGAGTGCCCGACGACGAGATCTGAGAGGATAGGAATGGAGAGGAGATCGGGGCGCACCTGCTCGTACCTGTAGCGTGGCTAGGGATGGCCGGACGGGGTCGGAACGAAGCTCTCCAGCTGCGGCAGCGTGCGGAGCTCGCCGGAGATGGTGATTCTGGCGATGCGGGGCCAGTCCAGCAACTCCAACGGCACCAGCACGCACTAGTGGACCACCACAGACACGGCGGAGAAGTCAGTAGAGCTCGAGCGGCTCTGGAGAGGGAGGGGGCAGTGGACGGGGATCGCCAGCGAGCTCGTGGCGGGAACGGCGGCCAGAGGCCTGCCCGGCCGGGCTGCGACTCCTACGGCGTCGTGGAGGTGTGGTGAGAGAGTGTGTGGAGAGAAACGAGCTCGGGGGCTCTATTTATAGGCGAGGCCGAGGCGGGGATCGAGAGCTCGCCGGAGCTCTCTGGAGTGGCGCCCGACGACGAATGGCGTCAGTGAGAGGGGGAGAAGGCGCCGAAGATCATGCGGGGACTGTAGGCGAGCAGCGACGAGCACATGAGCGCGGTACGCGATGAGCACAAGGGCACGGGCGCACTGTTGGCTTGGCCGTGCCGTGCCCGTGCTCACTGCGGCGAGCTCCGGCGTCGGTGAGCGCCAGGGCTGAGTTAAGGAGGTGCAGACAAGGATGGGGGCGCGGTTTGGCAGGGTGCAGCGACTGGGGCAGCGAGCACGCGCGAAACAGAGACGCTGGTGCACCGCAGAGCGCGTCGGCCGCATGCCAACCCCTTGGACGAACGTGGTCACGGAGTGAACTTTGGCATCAGGCTGAGCTAAGAGCAAACACTATGTCTGGCATGTAGTCCTTAGTAGTTTTGGTTATTTTGCACGCTTGGCTCGGTCACAGGTGAACTGTCTAAGTGGGTTTCTTCCTGGCAAGTTTCTGGACAGAAACTTGTGAGCTTTGCTGAGAAAGATCTAGTGAGAATTAAGGGCTGTGCTTTGGAGTTTAGCAATCTCTAAGGAAGGTAATGAAGCTCAGAAAATATCAGCCCCAAAAGATCAAGGAAAAATATACTTGTTGTGTAATGTGGTCATTCTGTCCAGAACAGAAATGATTTTCTGTAGCCAAAATATTCCAAAAATTTATGCAATATTTTTGCTCAGGGAGGTGCCCTAGGGTTCAAAGAATATTTTTAATTTTTTCAGGATTTTAGGAGCAAGAAAACTAGGGGTCTCTTTGGAACATACTTCTCTGAAGTGATTTTCATGGAAGAAAATGATTATTTTTCTTTTATGTAAAATATTCCTTGGGCTTTTGTTGGAGTTATTCAGAGAAGGAAAGATGAGCTAGGGGTGGATGGGTCACTTGAGTGTAGATCAAGGGTTGGCTCAAGTGATCAAGTCCATTTGAATTGATTCAAATTTATAAAATTCCAAATCCAAAGCAAATGCAAAAGAAAATCCGGAAAAAGAGAGAAGGCAAATCCAGGCTATCACATCGGTCATCATACATTCATTGCCGGCTCATCTTCATTACACAACATCGAAAAGACCAAATTAATACAAGTTCATACACACTTATTCTCATAAAACAACATACAAACTCTCTACCTAAAGCATTTAAATGCAACAACAAATGCGATCAAGATCGCAACTAAGGTAACAATTGATCCAATAGCATAATGATACCAAGCCTCACAATCAATGGCATATTTTCTAATCTTTCTAATCTTCAGGCGTATTTTCTTCATCTTGATCTTGTCATCATCGTCGACATCGGCAACATACAACTCCAATTTCATCTTCTCTTCTTCATTTTTTTCAATTTTTCTTTCAAATACTCGTTTTCTTTTTCAACTAAATTTAACCTCTCGACAAGAGGGTCGGTTGGAATTTCCGGTTCACATACCTCCTAGATAAAAAATATCTATGTCAACTTGATTGACATAATTTGTCATAAACATGAAATGCAACAAATAGTTATAGAAGAGAATATACCACATGAAAATCATAAACCGGGTGAGGGCCGACGGAGACAGATATCAAAAACATGCCACTATGTATAACAAACAACGTACGGGTAAGAAAAATGTACTTGTAACTATATATCTAAATTACACAAACATGATTTTTTTTATAAAAAATATAAGAACAAGAGGTTCACCAAGGTGGTGCCGGCGACGGGACGGTGCGGGCGATCGACGGTGGTTAGGACGGGGACGGGAAGGCACTAAGTAAACCACACCTATATATGCAAACTAAGAGTTAATTTGAGCTCAAATTGCATATAAATCAAATAAACTACCACTAATTACTCCCAAACTAAAACCCACAAATCACTATACTTATAGAGCATTGCAAGAGCTAATCTAGCAATGAGAAATAAAAGGAAAAAGTTGCTAACCTTTGTGATCACTTGGATGGATGGGGGGCCTTCAAATCTTGACAAATTTTGGGCAAAATGAAGGATGAGCTCGAGCTTTGAGGAATAACAGAAAGGAGAGGAAAGGGGGAGAACAGAGAGCTCGATCGCGGGCTGGACGAAGGGTTTATATAGGAAAACCTTTTCCCGGTTCATGACACAAACCGGTACTAAAGGTGAGGCTCTAGTATCGGTTCATGCCACGAACCGGGACTAAAGGGGTTGGTGGGGCCCCAGCCTGACACCAGCCTGCCACCACCTCTTTAGTCCTGATTCGTGGTACGAACCGGTACTAGAGGTTCAACACGAACCGGGACTAATGATGCCTGCCCACCTAGCTAGTGGAACCGTCACTAATGGTCACATTAGTGCCGGTTCGTTTAAAAACCGGGACTAATGTGTCTCAGGTAAAGTAGTTTTCTACTAGTGAAGATTTGAACCTTGCAATTAACCACCGAGGGATTGACAACTCCTTGTTCGTGTTGGGTGCAAGTATTTGTTACTTCGTGTGCAGGTGTTGTTCACGAAGTGTTGCGTGGTTTTCCTACTAGATTGATAACCTTGGTTCTTAACTGAAGAAAATACTTATCTCTACTATAGTGCATCATCCTCTCCGATCCTGCACCTCCGTCCTGGTTTATAGGTCCCCTTTGTAGTTTGTGCCAAATTTTGACTAAAGATTTAACTAACAAAATGTTAATGCATGTTAAGAAAAATTATCTCATTGGATTCGTATTTAAACATAGTTTTCAAAAATATAATGTTTGGTGGCATGCGTGAACATTTTATTAGTTTAATCTATGATCAAATTTTGTCACGAAATACAATGGGGACCAATAAACCTGGACGGAGGTACTACTCCTTATTCTAAATAGATACTCCTTCTAGAGTAGATGAAAAGGATTCATCTTTTTCTTTACGAGGGGATGCATCTAGCTAGTCTAGTCTAGTTGAAGAAAGAATCAAGTCAATCAATCAACGAGGGGATGCATCTAGTCTAGTCTAGTCTAGTCTACTAGTTGAAGAAAGAACGTTGGCAAATTAATTAACCTCATAGACATTTCCTTGTAGGCCGGCAATACCTTCGAGGCGTCATGACAACTCTGAGCAGCCGCCGCCGCGCGCTCCAGTGCTCGCTCGGTTGCCTCCGCCTAGGGCAAACGCTCAGCCGCCTCGATCGGTCTTGCGCCGCCTACCGGTGCCTTTGAGCGTTGGAATTTTGGTAACCCCACTTTAATTTTAGGAGCATGTCATTGATCCGGTAGCGGCAGACAGAGGTATCCGCCGTGGTCCTTGATAAGATAGTCTTATCTTAAATTTTGCATCTAAATTAGAGGTGATAAAAAAAACATGTCTACAATGAGGCATTTCTTAGCTTTATCTTTAATATTGTGCTAAGAGATCATCTCTTGTCTTCTCTTAAATCTTGTCTATTTTGAAAATGCGCGTAAATCTAACTGTGCCTTCTAAACCGTGGAATAGTAGCCAGAAATCTAACTGTGCCTGCTAAATCTAACTGTGCATACTCGTGACAAATTAAGGAAGAAATGCACGCACGGTTAAGGCACATTTCTTCCTTAATGTAGAAGGCACAGTTAGATTTAGCAGGCAAATTGATGAATAGTAGCCAGCCAGACAGACATACAAACAGGAGAGCAGAGAACAGAGAAGAGATGTTGAATTGACATTTCTTCCTTAATTTGTCACGAGTATGATTATTCACACACCAAAACGCATGGAGGCCCTTGCCGTGCCATGCTATTTAATGAATAGATAAAAAAATCGCACAAGAAAAGAAGAGAAAAACTGTGTGTGCTGAGAAGGAAGGGGAAAAGGGAAGGAAAGTACAAGGAAGCTTGGAAGCAGCACAACTAGAACTCTGGATTGTGACCTGCACTGCACTGCACTGCCGTAGAAATTAGACAGGATAGAAGACTAGTCCTGCATCTGCATGTTGGCTACTTGGCCCTGAAACAATAATCGAATCAATGCAAGACTCGGCCTTGCTATGCTTCCTTCCTTCTAGATGCCCGATGGCTCATATGCAGACTACGTAGTACAAAGTTTGACCTGCCAAACTCACGCTTAACTTTTTCTCTGCATGCATGTGCCTGGCATGCACGCATGCTGACCAGTCGTCGTCGTAGGAAGTTTCTTTCTTTCCTTGGTTCCTTCGTTTCATGCGGATGCGGAAACCAAACCAAACCAAACCAACGAGCTTGCCGATGCGGCCGGCCAAAACATCCCCTAACCTATATATATGCTTCGCTTTGCTTAAATTACTACCAACAGGCAACAACAACAACAACAAGAAGAAGCAGCCATGGAGCTCACATCGGGCAGCCGCCGCAGCGCCAGTGCTGCCTCCCGCCGCTACGCGGGCAGATCCTTATCCCTGCATAGTCCCAGTCAGGCGGCGGATCCTTTCCGCCGCGCCGCCTCGCAGCAGGGCCGCGACGACGACGAGGAGAACCTCCGATGGGCCGCGCTCGAGAAGCTGCCCACCTACGACCGCATGCGCCGCGCAGTCATCCCCACCCGCCCACTGGATGTGGATGATGCTCCTGGGCTTCAAGGCGCCGACGGTCATGAGCTCCAGGCAGGGCTGGTGGACATCGACCACCTGGCCAGCGGCGACGCCGCCCGTGCGCTGCTCGAGAGGGTGTTCCAGGACGACAGCGAGCGCTTCTTGAGAAGATTGAGGGAGCGTGTGGACCGGGTGGGCATCGACCTGCCGGCCATCGAGGTCAGGTACCAGGGCCTCTCCGTGGAGGTGGACGCCTTCGTCGGCAGCCGGGCGCTGCCCACGCTCTGGAACTCGGCCACTAACTTCCTCCAGGTTCCAACTTAATTCCTTTTCTTTTTCCTTTTTTTTCCACAAACTATTGATTGATTGATGTATGTATGTATGTATGTATGTACGTACGTATGTTCATTTGATTGATTGATGTCATAGTTTCGAATTTCTAATTTTTCTCAAAAAGTTTGTTTTAATGCATGCATGCATGCCATGAGTTGAACTAGAAACTTTTCGTCAGGCAGAAAGAAAAAAAAACACTTGGTTTTCACGTCTTCAGGGATACCGATGGGTGGATGGATACATTGTGATCATAATGGCCTGCCACATCACCAGATTCGCACCAATAGACTAGATAGAGAGAGAGACGTGCGCTGGTGTGGCCATTGATCCTGCCACGTCAGCCATATTCGTACGCTTCAGCCTGACACATCACATTCCCCCTCCCAGGTCCACTCAACAAGAGAAGGCCAAAGGTACACCAGCAGACGGCAAATTTAACAATTTTGACCTGTGGATGAAATCATTTCACAAAATGAACTGCCTTTAAAAAAATTCACTCTGCTGACTTTTTTGAGTGGCGCCCGACACGAAGGCGCCACACTACACTGTGCAGCGCCTGACTGACAGGCGCTGCACGCCTAGCCAGCGTCGCACCCGTGCGATCCGAAAATTACTAAGTCACTGTGCAGCGCCTGAGATCTAGGCTTCACACTATACAGTGTAACGCCTAGCTTCTAGGCGTTGTATAGTGTGGGCGCCTAGCTCTTAGGCGTTGCACATTGACTTGGTAATTTTTACGCAGTCCGGGATGCGACGCTGGCCAGGCGTGTAGCGCCTGTCAGTTAGGCGTTGCACAGTGTAGTGTGGCGCCTTTGTGTCGGGCGCCACTCAAAAAAGTCAGTTGAGTGAAATTTTTTTAGAAGCAGTTCATTTTGTGAAATGATTTTATTCACAAGTCAAAATTGTCAAACTTGCCCCAGCAGACCTGCGAGAGAAGTCCCTCTTGGTGGCGGCAACAGCATCTCCCACTGCTCGACGGCGTCCTGTCCTGTCCTGTCCTGGTGACCCAACTCTGGTCCTCCCGGACCGGCCCCGCGCAGCGGCAGGGGAGCCACAGATCGATCATGACACTAGCATCCATCAATCCCTTCTACTCTACTCTAGAGGGCAGTGCCAAGTTTCGTCTCAACAAGACTCCAATTAGTTGTTGCCTTCTCCAATGGTGTCCCTTAACTGAGGTGTTGGACAAAATGTCTATGAGCTCGCGGCCAAGCCAATTAATGTCGTCCTCTTGAGCTTTCACCATTTCTTTTCTTCCAACTTAATACTCGTGTCTAGGGGTTGTTTGGATCGACGCCCTCATAGCCAAGCCAAAAAATTGGTCGTTGACCTAGCCTGGGCACTCCTTTGGATGGATGCCAAATTATTGGCGCGCCCACGCCTACACAGCAGCCCCAGTTCAGTTCTGAGCCAAAGTTTTGGCGAGACGGGGATGGCGGATTCCTTCGCTAATTAATTGGCGAGCCAACGTTTGGCAGGGCGAGCAATGACTCAATCCAAACAACCCCTATATATCATGGCCTACCTTGCAGTACGTATCATCAAGCATTCACATTTGAGGGTGTGTTTGGATGAGAGCTTAGAGCAGCCGAGCCAAAATTTTGGTCATTTACCAGAGCGTGGGCACCTGTTTGGTTCTGGACTAATAAATTGGCATGCCCGGGCTGCCACAGCTTCCCTAGTTCATTTTCATGCCAAATCATGGGCAAGTTGCTGGCGGCTGAAAGGTGCGCCAACTTTTTGGCGTGCCCGCGAATTGGCTGGGCGAGTAGGGGCAGGATCCAACATTCATCAACTCCTACTTCTCTTAGTCCGTAGTATAACAAGCATCATGCATGCATGGATCGACATGGATTTAATTACTACTACTAGCTTGCATAATAAACATGATTTGCATTTGCTTAGTGCTTACACAAATGAAACACGATATGTATGCATGATTGTTGCCGGCCTGCAGGGTCTTGTCGGATGCCTTGCTTCCTCCAACAAGAAGACCATCAACATACTCCAAAACGTCAATGGCATCATCAAACCATCAAGGTACGTACTATATACTACTAGTGTATAATTAATCCTCACATCATTACTCTTCCTATGTACTACTATTGTTTCTCTATCACAAAACAAAAGCACTATAGTCAAAATCACTTTTCAGCATCTACTCTGAATCAGCAACAAAATCCTTCTTGTTGCTTTTCAGGATGACCCTTCTTCTTGGACCTCCATCATCAGGAAAGTCCACACTTATGCGAGCCCTTACTGGAAAGCTTGACAAAAGCCTCAAGGTTAATTTCAACTCATCTTGTTTTTCATTTATTCTGCTTATGCATTATGTCCTCATACATCCCAAAATTAAATAACCACCATCATATATATATGGATATTGCAACATGTACACCCAGGTATCTGGCAACATCACTTACTGTGGTCATACGTTTGAGGAGTTCTACCCTGAGAGGACCAGTGCGTACGTTAGTCAGTACGATCTCCACAACACAGAGATGACCGTAAGGGAGACACTCGATTTCTCCAGGCGCTGCTTAGGCGTCGGTGCCAGATATGACATGCTCTCTGAGCTCGCTGTCAGGGAGCGCCAAGCTGGCATAAAGCCTGATCCTGAGATCGATGCTTTTATGAAAGCTACTGCCGTGCAAGGACAGGAGAGCAATATTGTTACCGATCTTACTCTCAAGGTGACTACCCTATTATTTATGTCAATGACATGCAACTCTCTAGCAAAATCTCGCCCGTTTGAGTCTAAGAAGAAAAACCTCACTCTCAGGTGCTTGGGCTTGACATTTGTGCCGATATGCCCATTGGTGACGACATGATCAGAGGAATTTCTGGTGGCCAAAAGAAGCGTGTAACCACTGGTATGCATGCATACCTATATACATAAAATTTTCTTACTTAATTTATATTATGCTTGTCTGATTTTTTTTTATGTTTACTTCGTTCTATCGATGGCATGGCAGGGGAGATGTTAACAGGACCTGCACGAGCTTTGTTCATGGATGAAATTTCCACTGGTTTGGACAGCTCTAGCACATTTCAGATTGTGAAATACATAGGGCAGTTGGTCCATGTGATGAATGAGACCGTGATGATCTCCCTCCTACAACCACCGCCAGAGACCTACAACCTGTTTGATGACATTATTCTGCTCTCAGAAGGGTACATAGTGTACCATGGGCCACGCGACAACATCTTGGAATTCTTTGAAGCTGCTGGTTTTAGGTGCCCTGAAAGGAAAGGAGTTGCTGACTTCCTTCAAGAGGTCACTTCCAAGAAAGACCAGCAACAGTATTGGTACCGTGACCAGGAGCGGTATCGTCACGTGTCTGTCCTAGAGTTTGTTGAACGGTTCAAGTCATTCCACGTAGGCCAGCAGATGCTCAAGGAGCTACAAATTCCTTTCGACAAGTCTAAAACCCATCCTGCTGCGTTGACCACCAATAAGTATGGGCAATCCAGCTGGGAGTCATTCAAGACAGTGATGTCAAGAGAGATGTTGTTGATGAAGCGCAACTCCTTCATCTACATCTTCAAGGTTACCCAGTTGCTCATCCTTGGGATCGTGACCATGACTGTGTTCTTCAGAACAAAGATGCCATATGGGCAGATTTCTGACAGCGGCAAATACTTTGGTGCTTTGACTTTCAGTCTAATCATCGTCTTGTTCAATGGGTTTGCTGAGCTACAATTTACTATTAAAATGCTTCCTACGTTCTACAAACAAAGGGATTTCTTGTTCTTTCCTCCATGGACCTTTGGACTGGTAAACATCGTCTCGAAAGTTCCTGTTTCGCTTGTGGAGTCCGCGGTCTGGGTTGTCCTCACCTACTATGTAATGGGCTTTGCACCTGCTGCAGGAAGGTATACATCCGTATATTAACTCTTTTGTATTTAATCTTTGGATTCGTTACTCCATTATTCATCTATTTGCTCATTGCAGGTTCTTTCGTCAGCTTTTAGCTTTCTTCCTTACTCACCAAATGGCAATGGGTTTGTTCCGATTTCTTGGTGCTGTTTTGAAATCAATGGTTGTGGCCAACACCTTGGGGATGTTTGTGATCCTTATTATTTTTTTATTTGGAGGATTTGTCATACCTAGGGGTAAGCACCCTGTCATGAAAAGCTTGGCACGATAAATCTCATTTGCATGGATGAAAATAAACCTTCTCCGTCCTCATTTTTAACGTGAACAGGTGACATCCAACCATGGTGGATTTGGGCTTACTGGTCATCTCCTATGATGTACAGTCAGAATGCGATATCAGTCAATGAATTCCTTTCCAGTAGGTGGGCCAACGTGAGTTTTTCTTAGAACCCTGTTTTTCTTTTAGTTTCTTCTAAGCTGGATGGCAAGGGATCATTATATCCTAGTGGTGTCAAGGTGACGACATATCAACTAATCTAGACCTTTTCATTTTTACTACAGCCAAACAATGATACATCTATCGCTGCACGAACAATGGGCGAGGCTATTCTTAAATCTAGAGGATTGTTTACTAGAGATTGGGGATTTTGGGTTTCCATTGGAGCCATTGTAGGATTCGCTATTCTGTTCAACATATTGTACCTTCTGGCACTTACGTATTTGAGCTGTGAGTAGCATTTGTTTTCTTCTGGTTTGTTTACTTATTGTTTGATGCCTTAGTGAGCAAGATATATATGATTTGTTCTCATCTAGTTGGCAGCAGCTCAAACACAGTTTCAGACAAGGAGAACGAGAATGAGACAAACACTTCAATGCCTATAGGTGAGATATCAAGTCTTTGTACTATTTATCAAGCCACTTGAAGTCATTAACAATAGTTCTAATTAGTTAACAATTTCTGCAGATGAAGCCACAAATCGGCCAACTCGATCACAAATCACCTTGCCTTTCCAGCCTCTTTCACTTTCCTTCAACCATGTGAACTATTACGTGGACATGCCTGCAGTAAGCATAGCTATCTATCTACTCACACATATCTTGTTAGGTCGTAAATTCATCACATGTATGATAACATTTCTCAACTTGTGTTTCAGGAAATGAGAGAGCAAGGATTCGCCGAAAGTCGTCTCCAGTTGCTCTCTGATATAAGTGGTGCTTTTAGGCCAGGTGTTCTGACAGCATTAGTTGGTGTGAGTGGAGCTGGGAAAACCACTCTAATGGATGTCCTGGCAGGAAGGAAAACTAGTGGGTCTGTTGAGGGAAGCATCACCCTCTCTGGTTACCCTAAAAAACAAGAAACTTTTGCACGCATCAGCGGCTACTGTGAACAGACTGATATCCATTCACCAAATGTTACTGTCTATGAATCCATTCTCTACTCTGCTTGGCTGCGTCTTTCCTCAGATGTTGACGAAAAAACGAGAAAGGTATATTGTCCAGCCACATTTCAGAATCAAGTAAAGATGAGGTGTTCTTTATGTTTGAACTTTAAACAGTAATTGTTTCCGACTAATCTTCGCCCTCACAGATATTTGTGGAGGAAGTCATGACTCTTGTAGAGCTTGATGTGTTGCGTAATGCTATGGTTGGTCTCCCTGGAGTGGACGGGTTATCCACTGAACAAAGAAAGAGACTGACAATTGCCGTGGAGCTGGTAGCAAATCCTTCAATCATATTCATGGATGAGCCAACTTCTGGTCTTGATGCTAGAGCCGCGGCGATTGTAATGCGGGCGGTGAGAAATACAGTTAACACTGGGCGAACTGTGGTTTGCACAATTCATCAACCTAGCATCGATATATTCGAGTCTTTTGATGAGGTACTCTCTCTCCACACACACACACACACACACACACACACACACACACACACACACACACACACACACACACACACACACACACTATCCTCTTACAACTTTTAGAAATGCAAATAACTCACCATTGGTTCCTTTGTAGCTTCTGCTTATGAAAAGAGGAGGACGGGTTATTTATGCTGGTGAACTTGGTCACCACTCTCATAAAATAGTTGAATATTTTGAGGTTTGTTTCCTTACTTCACATTTTGAGGTGTGGTAGCAAGATTTTCACTAATTTGCAATTGAACGGATGGCCTGCTTACAAATATGACAGGCCTTGTGTGGGCCTTGAACTCCTTGGAAAAGTGAAAAACCTAAATGAAGAGGTTGTCATTGCTTTGCAGGCAATTCCAGGTGTTGAAAAGATCACGGAAGGATATAACCCTGCAACATGGATGTTGGAAGTTAGCTCCCCTTTAGCCGAGGCTCACCTGAACATAAATTTTGCTGACATTTATGCTAATTCTGACCTTTATAGGTAAGTAGCTTCATTCGTTAAAACTTGAGCACGACCTTTCACTAATTTTATCCATTAGCTGTTAATTCCTTCAAAACAAGTACACATTTTCTTGAAATGGAGTGCCAGGATTGCGGTTGTTTTCATTTCTAATATCAACAGTTCCTATTTCTCAAATATGACCAGGAAAAACCAAGAACTTATCAAGGAATTAAGCGTTGCCCCACCAGGCTACGAGGATCTCTTCTTTCCTACAAAGTATTCTCAGAATTTCTACAACCAATGTGTTGCAAACTTCTGGAAGCAATACATATCTTATTGGAAGAATCCAGCGCACAATGCTATGCGCTTCCTTATGACTTTGATCTATGCCCTTATATTTGGCATGGTGTTTTGGCAGAAGGGGACAAAAATGTATGATCCTATCCTTAGTTGGGATTGTTGAATGATAATGTATTAGCTTCTGTGGAGGCACTAATGCCTTTTTTTCTTATGTTTGATTTTTTTTGCAGAGGCTCGCAACAAGATCTGTTCAATCTACTTGGAGCCACTTATGCTGCTGTCTTTTTCCTTGGGTCTGCCAACTGTACCACAGTTCAGCCTGTTGTGACAATTGAGCGAACAGTTTTCTACCGTGAAAAGGCGGCAGGGATGTACTCTCCATTATCCTATGCATTCGCTCAGGTAATTTATCGATCTTAATTTCATAACCATTTTTATTGAAAATTCATTCATTTTTTAGATTCATTGAGCTTATTTGGATGAAAGGCACAAATTCCAAAGTTAGTACGATTCTCAAGATTGTGCAAATTTTGATTTGTGCAGACATGCGTGGAGGTTATGTACAACATCATGCAGGGGATTGAATACACATTAATCATCTATTCGATGATTGGATATGAGTGGAAAGCTGCAAAGTTCTTCTATTTCCTCTTCTTCATAATTTCCTGCTTCAACTACTTCACATTATTTGGCATGATGCTGGTGGCGCTGAGCTCATCTGCCATGCTCGCAAACATAATCATAGCCTTTGTACTCCCTCTTTGGAACCTTTTTGCTGGGTTCCTCGTTACGAGACCGGTAAGTAAGCCAGTCGTCGATAAATTAACTAGATTCGTTGACCGAGGTTGTGATGATGGTTGGTTGGTTGGTTGTTGCATGCAGTTAATACCAATTTGGTGGAGGTGGTACTACTGGGCAAACCCCGTGTCCTGGACCATATATGGCGTCATCGGGTCGCAGTTTGGCGATAACTCCAGCCCCGTGTCAGCCACCGGTGGGAGCCCCGTGGTGGTGAAGCAATTCTTGGAGGACAGTATGGGCATTAAGCACGATTTCCTTGGGTATGTCGTGCTCGCGCATTTCGCGTACGTCATCGGCTTCTTCTTGGTGTTTGCCTACTCCATCAAGATGTTGAACTTCCAGAAACGTTAGGAATGGAGACGTCCTAATCTACAGTTGGTGTGTATATCTGTATAGTGGAAGTAGTAGGATACATACATAGACATTGTTGCATAAACTCTGCTATTTAGAGTTGGTAGTGATATGCCAGCCCTGTTTTTACCGTTATTATGGAAACGTTCATTTTTGGCCTGTCGTTTGTTGTCAAAGTGTAAGTTTGGTTCATTTTTGGTCTAGTAAACATAATGTTACCCTAATGTAATTCTTTTTATCTCACTGGCAGTAGATTTATCATTGGTCTCCGTTAATTCCTTCACGGGATTGAGAGATTTATCCATGTGGATCAATTCAATTAAATCACATGATTTGATTTGATTGTTTTCAAAGGCAGGCAGTCCGTCTTAGGGGTAATATTGCTTTGTCGCCAACTAGGGATGTAATTGTACAAGAGGAAGCATGTTATAATTTGCCATTGTATAATCGAACACGTGAAGCATTCATTCAGCTAGGTCTTGGGTACAACAAGAAGTGGTAAGAAGATGCCTACACTCTCACAAGGATACGGTTATGATGATAAAAAAAGCGGGAGGGGACATGTGAGACCACTTGAAGAACTGATGCATAAATACTTATAAGCTAAAGGAATAAAAGGCTTATGAAGGAAGGAAAGAAGGAATTGGAGACAAGGGAAAGCAACCAGAGTGCAAGCCGACATCTGGTACGAAGGCAGGCAACGGCTCCGTGCAGTGGCATTTCTATGTACAAACGTGACTTTTTTTTTAGAAAAGTAGCGTAAATTTACTGTACAACTATTGTACACTATGAAGAGAATGATTCTAAAAGATGACATTGACCGCATAGATTTTCTGGCTCCGACGAACAAATATGAGGATAAAGGAACCCCGCCCAAGTGTGAGATAGAAAACAAGGTGCATATGAATTAGATTACAACATTTATGTTTGATCATACATGGGATGGCTGTAATCTATTATTGTCTGATTGTCGTCATTAATATGTAGATGTAGAATGAATGAAGTGAGATTTTGTAGTATTGTACTCTAGCCAATAAGCAAGTGATTCAATTTATTATCTATAATTAATTAATTAATTAAAAACCCATTGGGAGGAGCAAGGAAGGAAGGAAGGAAGGAAGGAAAGGGTCAACAAAATCCCGGAGCGCACTTTCATTGCACGGCGGCATTGGCGCACTTTATCCACACTGTGCGCTGCATGCATCGTGATGGGGCCAAATGAGCGACAGCGTTTGATATGGAGCAATACGTGGAACATATACCACGCGCTTGCGGTCCAGTATCTCGCGTGCTACGCCCCCGAAACCTCTTTCACCTGTTCCAGATTTCTTAGCTCGCGGCCGAACTTAGAACAGGTCCCTTTCCATGACGTACGTTGTATGGCACAACTTGTTGTGGCCGAGCAAGTGAAGTGCATGCAAATGGGGTAGGGCCAGCATAAACATTGTGCGGTTTCAATGACATGGAATAACAAATAAGCTGCTGTAAATTGGTGCAGTTTCAATGACATGGAATAACATTAATCCAAAACTTTGACTATGCTTGCATTTGTTAAAAAATGTATTAATTTGTTTTCCCCGAAAATCTTAGATGCAGGACAACTCAACTAATACGAGCCCGTTAATATTTTGCACATGCATGCCATTCTGGGCCATGGAGTTCGTGGCCCAATTTTGCATGGACAACTCAAGAACTTGGATGTTGGTACTGTGAACAGCACCGTGTGAGAGTGGAGAGTGCGGGGTGGTGTTGGTGTGTGCTAGTGTGCAAGCAGGTCGGGAGTAAAATGTACTAGATGGCTCCAGCTGTGGCAGTAGGGCCAGTTTGCCAGTGTGCATGCATGCATGGAGCGCGTGCGAAGACTTGGGCGTTTACCAGCTGATTGATTCGATCTGCACGACGAGCATGCAACTTATTTCGGCCGCGGGGAAAAGTATGTACGAGGGGTGCTGGGCTGCGGTGGTGCACACTGTACTTGCGCTTCGGGTGTGGCCCGGAAAGGTGATCGAGGCTGGCCGAGCGACAGCCGTTACAGCGTGGCCATAAATACGGTTCCAGCATCTAATGCTGGTCGCACGTCTTGCATCCACTGTCCCAAAAAAAATCCCCTCTTGTGCGAGAACTTCCAAACCCTAGATCGGAGCGTGTCCAACTCCTCTCACACAAGGTCGTCCGCTCGATCTTCTCGCCGGCCAAGCCACGCTCCGGTACCGTACCGGCAAGCTCCTTTGGCTTACGAGCCAACTAAGTACTGTTTTTGTGCTCCGAGGGCGAAAGCGCCGATGTGGATCTCATGGAGCGACAACAACCCAGGGAGAAGATACCTTGCCTGTCCGAAGGGGAGGGTGAGTTCCTCAGATAAAACTTGTATCTTTCATATGCAAGCATCTTTCATACATTTTGGTTGCTAAAATTATGCTGCACGCACAGTCTTTCAATCGTGGTTTCTTCTAGTGGGTTGACAAAGAAACGAGCCCGTTTCTCATCCAGTTGCTGCTTGATCTCAGGAATGTCGTGTGGGCTCTAGAAGCATGCAACAGAATCCTTGATCGCAACATGCACGGCTGGCGCAGCCCAAACCTCGAGCATATTGAAGCAACTGCATCAACTTGGGGTCGCCCGTCGGATGTGCTTGCTGCTAAAGATCATTAAGATGCATGACAGCTTGCGCCTGTCAATAGCAAGGTTCCAGCAACAACGTGGTCTGCTGGTTTTGATGCCGGTGGCTTGCATTGTGATTGGAGTCAGCGTCTTCATCCATCTGGGGGACTGATGAAGATGTCTACATTTAAAATCGTTAGCAATAATTATCCTAAGTTAAGTTTATGTATCTTTTATGAATGGTTGTCTGTCTGAATTTATGGTTTGTAGCTCCCTGGAAGTTGTTTTTAAGTGCTATGATGTGGCAAAATGTAACCATGTGTTTGTGCGCAAACTTGAATTTCTATGAATGATGTTCTTGTCGTGTGAACATTCTGTTTTTAACATCTTGTATGGGCTACAGGCAAATGCAAGCGATGACTGGTGGTCATAGATAACATTGGTCCAGTTAACAATTGCAAATGGTACATTACCAAAGGGGGTTTGTGCAAGCCAAACTCCTGCTAACTGACTTGAAATACTAATGAGCCGACTAGGGGGCGGGGGGGGGGGGGGGGGGGGGGGGTACATTTCTCATCTGCTGACTGAAAATGTCTATCAAAATACAAATTGTTTACAATTGCTCTGATGTGCTACATTGCCTTGTATGGTGCGTCCGATTTGTTATCCTCAAGCTTCATGGTGTCTTGGAGGATGGCTCGGCGAAAAGAAGATATGTTTCCCTGGAATATAATTTCATACTGATGTGATTAAATGTGTTTCTTAGAAACGATTGAAGAGTTGATAGTATGCAAAAATTCGTCGTCAGGCTCCGCAGTGTCTCGCCGTCATAGTGGCTTGCCATGAATAATGAATATATGCCGGACTGTTCACTGAAGACGGTAGCAAAATATGTTAACTTCTGGTGACATGAATACAAGGATGATAATAAGTATATCAGTTGAAGAACAGAAACATTTAAACAAACCTTGCAATTTTCTCTATCATCAAAGTAGGATACTTTCCTGTCCATCCATCAGGGGTGCAAGGACACCTTGAGAAGACAGATTCCAGACATCTAAAGAATGCCCCACGGATGGCATGACTGGTTTGTTCATGGAATTTGACTCTGTCGGTCGTAAATCCAAATGGGCCTCCTTGCGGGTCGAGCACAGCTATCCTCTTCCTCAGCATATCTAAGATATAACAGCACCATCCATAGTGCAGAGGGTTGTGGAATATGAACTGCATTTCAATGTGGAAGATGATGAATGTTGATTGAAACGAAAAAGAGCATGGGAGTCAGGAAAATTATATATGTGACATACCATACGACACTGGTCGATGTGGTTCTCCATTAGGAGTTCGGTTTGGACTGAAACGGCGAACTTTGGGTCTATGTTGTGGATGACGAGTGTCTGCAAACATTTGTATTATTGTCAGAGCTTGTCGTCCTAGGGAAAGTAGGAATCATGCATATATAAGAGCACACATAGGAATGTACCGTAAAGTCTGGCTAGATGAACTTTCGCCAAATTGCAAAATCACGATTTTTGAATTGGTCCGTTCGATCTGTACTAATCGGCGAACAATGAGGGTCACACATTCATGGCTTATAGCCTCTTTGCCGATGATCTGGTCACGTAGAATATTCCCCTTCAATATCAACAGCCTGGATGTGGGGTGCTCGATCCATATCCTGGTATACAAGTTGGAAGGTGGAGGAAGCATGGGTTAAACAGTATTATGAACATCTGGTACCTCTAGAGCTTGCGTTGGGTTTTCCCTTGAAAAGGAAAGGGTGATGCAACAAAGTAGCATAAGTATTTCCCTCAGTTCTGATAACCAAGGTATCAATCCAGTAGGAGACGACGCACAAGTCACCTAGTACCTGCACAAACAATTAAGAACCTTGCAACCAACGCGATAAAGGGGTTATCAATCCCTTCACGGTCACTCGCAAAAGTGAGATCTAATAAAGATAGTAAAGTAAATATTTTTGGTATTTTTGTTGTATAGATTGGAAAGTAAAGATTGCAAAATAGTAAACAAGAGGCGATATAATGGAAAAGAGATGTAAGATAATAGAAAAGAGACCCGGGGCCATAGGTTTCACTAGTGCCTTCTGTCGAGATAGTATTTATTCCGGTGGGTGAACATATTACTACCGAGCAATTGATAGAAAAGCGCATAATTATGAAGATATCTAAGGCAATAATCATGAATATAGGCATCACGTCCGTGTCAAATAGACCGAAACATTCTGCATCTACTACTATTACTTCACACATCGACCGCTATCCAGCATGCATCTAGAGTATTAAGTTCATAAGAACGGAGTAACGCTTTAAGCAAGATGACATGAGGTAGATGGATAAACTCAAGCAATATGATATAAACCCATCTTTTTATCCTCGATGGCAACAATACAATACGTGCCTTGCTGCCCCTACTGTCACTGAGAAAGGACTTCGCAAAATTGAACCCAAAGCTAAGCACTTCTCCTATTGCAAGAAAGATCAATCTAGTAGGCCAAACTAAACCGATAATTCGAAGAGACTTGCGAAGATATCAAATTATGCATATAAGAATTCAGAGAAGAACCAAATAATATTCACAGATAACCTTGTTCATAAATCCACAATTCATCGGATCTCGGCAAACACACCGCAAAAGAATATTAGATCGAATAGATCTCCAAGAACATCGAGGAGAACTTTGTATTGCGAATCAAAGAGAGATAAAAAAACCATCTAGCTAATAACTATGGACCCGAAGGTCTGTGCTAAACTACTCACGCTTCATCAGAGAGGCAATGGTGTTGATGTAGAAGCCCTCCGTGATCGATTCCCCCTCCGGCAGATCGCCCGAAAAGGCCCCAAGATGGGATCTCACGGGTACAGAAGGTTGCGGCGGTGGAAAAGTGGTTTCGTGGCTCGCCCTGATGTTTCTAGGGTATAATAGTATATATAGGCGAAAAAAGTACGTCGGTGGAGCTACGAGGGGCCCACGAGGGTGGGGGCGCGCCTACCCCCCTGGGCGCGCCCTCCTACCTCGTGGCGTTTCTGACTTCAACTTCAAGTCTTCTGGATTGCGTTCGGTCCAAGAAAGATCATCGCGAAGTTTTCATTCCGTTTGGACTCTGTTTGGTATTCCTTTTCTGCAAAACTCTAAAATAGGAAAAAAAATTAGAAACTGGCACTGGGCCTCCGGTTAATAGGTTAGTTCCAAAAATAATATAAAAGTGCATATTAAAGCCCATTAAACATCCAAAACAGATAATATAATAGCATGGAACAATCAAAACTTATTGATACGTTGGAGACGTATCAAGCATTCCCAAGCTTAATTCCTAATCGTCCTCGAGTGGGTAAATGATAAAAACAGAATTTTTAATGTGGAATGCTACCTAGCATATTTATCAATATAATTTTATTTATTGTGTTCCGAAAGACTCAAGACAAAATTTTAATATTAACATAAAAACAATAATACTTCAAGCTTACTAATAAAGCAATCATGTCTTCTCAAAATAACATGGCCAAAGAAAGCTATCCCTACAAAATTATATAGTCTGGTTATGCTCTATCTTCATCACATAGAGTATTTAATCATGCACAACCCCGATGACAAGCCAAACAATTGTTTTATACTTTTGATGTTCTCAAACTTTTTCAATCTTCACGCAATACATGAGCGTGAGCCATGTACATAGCAATATAGGTGGAATAGAATGGTGGTTGTGGTGAAGGCAGAAAGGAGAAGATAGTCTCACATCAACTAGGCGTATCAACGGGCTATGGATATGCCCATCCATAGATATCAATGTGAGTGAGTAGGAATTGCCATGCAATGGATGCACTAGAGCTATAAGTGTATGAAAGGTCAACAAAAGAAACTAAGTGGGTGTGCATCCAACTTGCTTGCTCACGAAACCTAGGGCACTTTTGAGGAAGCCCATCATTGGAATATATGAGCCAAGTTCTATAATGAAAAATTCCCACTAGTACATGAAAGTGACAACATAGGAGACTCTCTATCATGAAGATCATGGTGCTACTTTGAAGCACAAGTGTGGAAAAAGAATAGTAGCATTGTCCCTTCTATCTTTTTCTCTTCTTTTTTCTATTTGGGCTTTTTCTCTTTTTTTATGGCCTTTTTTTATCTCTTTTTTTATTTTGTTCGTCCGGAGTCTCATCCCAACTTGTGGGGGAATCATAGTCTCCATCATCCTTTCCTCACAGGGACAATGCTCTAATAATCAAGATCATCACACTTTTATTTACTTACAACTCAAGAATTACAACTCAATACTTCGAACAAATATGACTCTATGTGAATGCCTCCGGCGATGTACCGGGATGTGCAATGATTCAAGAGTGACATGTATGAAAAATTATGAACGTTGGCTTTGCCACAAATACGATGTCAACTACATGATCATGCAATGCAATATGACAATGATGAAGTGTGTCATAATAAACAGAACGGTGGAAAGTTGCATGGCAATATATTTAAGAATGGCTATGGAAATGCCATAATAGGTAGGTATGGTGGCTATTTTGAGAAAGGTAATAGTGGGTGTATGGTACCGGCGAAAGTTACGCGGTACTAGAGAGGCAAGCAATGGTGGAAGGGTGAGAGTGCGTATAATTCATGGACTCAACATTAGTCATAAAGACTCTCATAGTATTCAACGCACTTTATATGAAAGTTCTTATTATACCCATCTTGGATGCCCATCATATTAGGATTAGTTTTATAACCACAATAAATTACCATGTTGTTCTAAAAGACTCTCAAAATAATATAAGTGAAGCATAAGAGATCAACAATTTCTATAAAATAAAACCACCGCTGTGCTCTAAAAAGATATAAGTGAAACACTAGGGCACTCTTATATATATATATATATATATATATATACAGAGAGAGAGAGAGACACACACACACTATTTGGAGGCACCATACGAGCTCTCCCGTTAATTATGGGAATCTTTACCTAATAATAGCAAATTGGGTTTCGGTCGTTCGTCATGGCATTTTTCAGAAAAGTCCCTATGTTTTGATAAAATCAACCCGCGGTCCGGATTTAAGTCACACACGAACTGTTATTTTACATTTTTCTAACCCCCCTCCGATGTTTTAGGTAATTCATCCGCACATCATATCTAAGTCAAACAAATACTTTTTTAAATCATCCATATCTTTTAAACCGTAACTCCGATTTAAACATGTTATATATGAAATTTGATTAGAAAAATATGTAGAATATGAATATGAGATTATTTTTACCTGTTAAATATTTTAAATATTATTTTGGAAGATATTTAAGTCAAACAAATGATTTTCTAAATTATTCGTATCTTTTAAACCGTAACTTCGATTTTAACATATTATATATGAAATTTTATTAGAAAAATGTGTGGAATCGAAATATGTTGTTAATTTTACCTTTAAATATTTTTAAAATATTGTTTTGGAAGCAAACTTATAATTTATAGCGCAAGATCCAATTTTTTCATACCGGCGGCGATCCGGTTTGCAAATAAACACCCCACTATAACCATATAGAGAAAAGAAAACATCGTTAACTACACATGCATACCTCTGAAAAATGTCACAGGGGAAAACAATAGATTTCTCATCGCGGGAGTGAGAGATTGCGAGAGAGAGAGGGAGAGAGAGAGAGAGAGGGAGGGAGAGAGAGACGCCTTAGGATTAACCATATTCAAACACGTTTTTGTTTTGTTTTGTGTGAACACCGAGACAGTCGCCGGTGAGGGTGAGAAGGAGGATAAGCGGCAACACAAATATGATGTCTCGCAAAAATAAAGAAGATGGACCTATTATGGTCTTGAGTGATGGTTGTTGGGTTAAGAGCGTGTCTTATGTTTTCTCTCCCGTTGCAACGCACGGGCTCTTTTGCTAGTTAAACAAAATTGTCCATTAGATCTTCCCATTAATTAGTTACAACCGTTGGATGAAGTATATGTCACGGAGTCCTTGCCCATTGTCCCACCCGATGGTCTTATCCTTGCCGAACTCTTATATGGTATAGGCAGAAAAACAAATCTCTGACAGACCCCTTTCCTCCGCCGCTCTCCTCCATCCTCCTCCTCCATGATGCTTGAGAGCTAGCACTGAAGACAAGAGGTTAGACCCCGCAAAAAAAAAAAGAAGAAGAAGAAGAAGAAGAAGACAAGAGGTTAGAGCTGCATGTAAACTTATGCATAGTGTCGAGAGTTGGAGATTGACAAGCAGATGCTAGCCAGCTAATGTTTGTATTTCTGGTGATGCGTCGGCAGGGTGTATGCTGGATGTGCGGCACAGGTGGCGGCGGGTGGGCGCTCAGAGGCAATATCGCGATGCATGCGGCGGCGTGCGTGCGGCCGTGCGCATCCACGGCCATCTGGATCAGATTAGACAATCGTCATGGTTGGTGAGTGGAAGAACTACGATCTACAACAGACTGACGGCGTCATGGTTTTAAAGGAAGAAGAACCACGGCATACTCCTGTAGTTGTTCTCTTATGTCCCCAAAATCGGTGCAAAAACCACATGCCCTCCTCCTACTATGAGTATTATGACTCATCAATAGCGGCAGCTCCTGCGGGTAGAGCACACCAATTTAATCCACGTAAACATTGTCTCCTACAGGAAGCTAACGGCCTCTCAAATTTTTCTAGAGAAGTTGAGGAGATGCAAACGAGGGGGGATGCTAACACGAGGAGATGACTAGCCTTGCCAGGTTAGTTCTGTATTACATCAAGAGGCCATCAAGTCTAAGCCAACGGCGGCACGTACGTGTGAACGACGAGAACATAACCTGGTGTGGTAATTAGCACATCGATCCGTGTCTGCTTCCTCATGCCTTTACCGGATTCTCCATGAGTGTCCAGGGGCTGCCGTTCTCCTCTTGCATCATCAGTGCACGACATAGGTTCGAGCTTTCGTCCAACTTTTCCACCTGCCTATATGATCTACCTAAAGCCCATGCAAGACCTACCATCCATCAGGACCACATTGTGAGATTAACGATTATAGGGCTCAATAGATGACGCATCTGTATGGCACCACTTCATCCTCTGTTCAACGGCCCTACTTCGGAGCAACGATAGCATACGACATGCCTGCGAGATGAAGTGTGCAGAAAAGGAGGCTCGGCCACAAATGCAAATGGTCGATAGGGGATTGCTCGCCAAGTATCCTCTAATCTGTTGTAAGTTCTCCTACATACTGTATTATTTTCATATAGTCA
This sequence comes from Triticum aestivum, assembly GCF_018294505.1. Taxonomy (NCBI): domain Eukaryota; kingdom Viridiplantae; phylum Streptophyta; class Magnoliopsida; order Poales; family Poaceae; genus Triticum; species Triticum aestivum. The sequence continues at coordinate 614,519,675 of NC_057803.1, read as the reverse complement.
TTTTGTTGTCTCCCTGAAAGGTTGATGTGCCATGCAAACTTTGATCCCGTGTATAGGAATATATTTTTGTCTTGCTAAATTCTATGCATATATTTTATTTTATTTTTTGTTGAATTAATAATCGCTTATATTTTTCCCCGAACCGGACTGACCCCCTTTCCATTACTTGAATGGAAATACACCAGTACAATAGTATCAGGAGAAGGGAAAGGACGAATGAGAGTTTGACGCATCACTAGGAAACCTACTGTAACCGCTCGCCATCGAAACGGTTACTATGGGTCTAAAACCTAGCAACACCAGCTTAAAAGTATCTACACCATGCTCCGCTCCCGCTCCTCCTCCTCCTCCTCCGCGCCTTCGCCTCGCTCCCCATCTCGGCCGCCGCGAGAGGCGGCCTCGACCCGTCTCCCTCAGGTTCTCTCCGCTCTCACACTCTCCGTGTTTGTCCTCTGGATTCCGTTTCCCGGGGCCTTGCGCGCAGCGACGCACGCCGCACGTGCTGGACCGGCGACCGATATCGTACATGTGGCTAGCTCGATAGGACGCGGATCCGTTAGTTGGCTTGGATTCGTGGATTATGCTGCTGTTATTCACGGACTGGGACTGGTGTTAAGACAGACTGTCAGTGCACTGGCAGTGGCAGTGATGAAGAGCAAGAGCTCTCCGATGCATGATTTGGAGTGACTCCTACACTAATTCATAAACCTAGATTCCTGAAACGGCACATATCTTCTCTCTGTCTGTCACCAAACTTGCTCTATCAGTCAAGACTATGCATCCATTTGCCACTTGCTGGCCACATGTTAATTCAGCTCCCGCAATTAATGTTACCAAATAAATATCTTCTCTGTTTCCCCAAACTCGCTTTATCAGTCACGGCCGCATATCGATTTGCCACTTTCCTGCCATAGATTAATTCAGCTCCCTGAAAAAAATAAGAATAAAAAAAATCAGCATCGATTTGGTCGTCTATTCATTCTTCATAAACTTCACATGCAATTTCTAGCATATGGTGTTCACCCAAGTAATAATCTGCTATTGTTAACCAGGTATCATCGATGAAAAACATGGGTCGTTTTCGCGTACTCTTCTTCAGGATAAGCCTGAGATCACGTATGCTTCGTAATCAGAGCTTTCACTTTCTATTCATGTTCTTCTTGCGTGGGAATATTTGTTGAAACATGCCCCGCAATGATTTTTCCAACAAATTTAGGGAAGAAATGATTCGTGGGTATATGAGTAATTCTGAACTTGAGACTGCTATACAAGACTTTGGGTGGCGCTGTGCTAATGTCTCCAGGATATACAGGTATATGATGTAATACTTTGCTCCCTGTCAATGAGTACGCTCAGAGTTTCTCGAGCATTTTTTGGGATCGTCAATTTGTTTAGCCATGTCATATAGATATTGTTATGATTGGTTAATATCCATCTGTGGTAGGTAGATGATAGAAATAAAATGCATTACTGATCTAAATGGCGGAGGAGCAGAGGCGGCAGCCCACGTGCAGGGCGGCTGCTCCGGCCAGCCCCTTCGACTTCTCCACCATGATGAACTTGCTGAATGTAACCAAGAGCTTATACTGAATTCTCTGAATGAAGCGTTTACAGTTTCATACTCTGTTTTGTTCTGTTCATTTTCAAACGAGAGTTCTTGGAGGATTTTACATATACTACAGGTTTGAATCGGTTGTTAATTTGGTTGGGTTTCACTAAAGATATTTGCGTCCATTTTAACATATTCGAACTTGCTCAATATAACCAAGCTCGACTGAAGCATTTTACAGTTTCTGCAAAACTAGAAATACTCTGCTCTGTTCTCTTCATTGTCAAAGTTGAGTTCTTGGGAAGATTTATTTATACCAGCTCGAATTTCCTGTGAATTTGTTTCGATTTCATGGGAATTTGGGTGACAATTAACTTGAATCGTGGATTTTGTTGTGGCGTGGGCGCAGGACCCGAGCATCAAGGAGATGGCGGAGCAGATCGCCAAGGACCCGTCCTTCAGCGAGATGCCCCGTAAATCTACTGTATGATCAATCAAAACACGTTTAGTCAAAAGTCCAAACTTAATGGTAAACAAGAGGCTAATCTTGCTATTTTTGTTTGTTATGCGGTTTGCACTTTCTGTTTCCTTGAACAGTTTACAGTTCATCTAATTTACATTTTTATGTTAACTTTAGCAATTAATTTACCTCAAACAAGTTAATTAATATGATAATTATCCCCTGTATATACCGCAAGTAAGTAACTTACTGTAATTATGTTAAGAAATTAGAATGTTTGTGACCGACTGTTTAATAAGATGCTCTTTTCACAAGGTGTGATATTGTGGCATATTTACCCTCGAGCTAGCATATATATGGAGCTGACTTTGTTCCTGGAGGTGAGCATATATTGTTGATCTTCTCATGTCAATTGCAGCAGTTCCTTGATTCACAATTTATATAGTGTGGTATAGTGGTTATATTTGGAGGTTTATCCCTGTGAAATAATCACCGCAAGGTGAGTACTTTCTGCGGCTAATGTGTTATGCATAAGCTCAGTGTGTTTCCTCAATTAGCTACTGCTCAATTAAAATTTGTGACCTTTCATTGATGGTAGGTTTAGAAATTATGCATTGAGTAACTGGACCTGACTTGGAGTACTTGGTTAATTGAGTGATCTTTTAACAAAAATGTAACTAAATTATTTTGGGCAATGGAGTGCTGAATTTTAACTGAGTAACTTGCACTTGCATATGCACTAGACCACTTGTAAATTCTTTGGCTCCTCTTTAATCTGGTGCAATTACTTAACTGACCGTAATAGCCCTGACACTTGTAAGTAACCATATCATTCAAACATCCAATTAAATCTATTCTACTCCATTTCCTGAGATGAAATTGTGATGATGGGAGTGACATTAAACAGCTTGAACATCTAATTGTGCATGTACTCCATTGTTATATACTGATCCATCTTGTCTTTGCCCCATGTTAACATTCAAATTGTTAATTGCATTCAAAGTGTTAATTGCAGGAGCAGACACAGAGGAGGAATCTGCTACCTCAAAGCAGTTGATCGACGCCGGGAGGGTGGGTACGTGATGTCGGAGGCTGCCGGGAGGGTGGTGACGAGCTACCGAAGAGATGAGTTCTGGCTCTCCTCGATGCCAAGACGAGGCGCTGCTGCCGATCGGACGTGGACTCGATTGATTTTGATTTGAAATATGACGGGTTGTAATGTAAAATGCACTTCAGTTCAAAATTTCCTCCCCTTGCGAGAGGTATTCTTGGACGGAGGGAGTAGAAGATTAGTTATAGGATTTTGGTTTATTTCTGTGCAATTTTCTTTTTATTGGATACTTGTAAAGACATGGTAATATTCTTGCTATAATAAAAATTATGGTTCTATTTCATTTTTCATTTTTAAATTATTTTTCCTTATAGGTTGTTTTTTGTGAATTTGTATTTTTTTTGTTTTCCAAATATACTATTAGTGGCGCATTTCAGCATTTATTGGTGGCGCACCTCTAAGGTTACTAGTGGCGCACTTGGCTTTATTACTAGTGGGGCACCTAAGGGTTAGTAATGGCGCACTGGGATAGTAATGGCGCACCAAATGTGCGCCATTACTAAAACTTACTAATGACGTGCTAGTAATGGCGCACCTAACATGCGCCATTAGTAGTCAAAATAGGTGCGCCATTAATAACCTGTTTTCCAGTAGTGCTAGCCCTATTACAGATCAGGATATCAAGTATCTGGCAAAACCCACAATGACACGAGCACAAGCATCTGGTAGGCTGACAAGTTTCATACCCTACAAAAACCTAGACAAAATAGCCGAGAACGAAGGTAGCAGCAACCGTCCCAGTCGTCGTGCAGCAGCCCCGGATCACTTCAGACATTCCCAATAGCTCTCTTGGCAGCATCGCAAAGCCTCATCAGAGGCATCGTCCGTTCTCGAATTGCCCGAGTATCAAATCACTTATATAATAATCGCAACAATGCTAAAGTTACTTTGATTCATCATTTATATTCTCTAGGTTGTAAATTATTTTATATCAATAGTATAGCACTTGCTCTTTCTTAAAATCATGATGTTTTTTGGAAAGGTTATAGATGAAATTGGTTATGATCTGCAGGTTATCGCCGGCTTTCTTATCATAACATTGCACCATCCTAAGACGTGAGGGAAAATCAATTCACACAATTCTCATTTTGAGGATCTATATCTCTTTGTGGGAAGGAGAAACTCACTCACTGTCAATGATGCTGCATGTTCAGACCTGCTGAGTTCACTCATATTATTCCGTGGTGTACTATTAACTTGCTTTTGATTTTCTATATTTAATGAAAGAGGTAAATACACCGATGGTGCTTGAACTTGTCACTCATGTTCACTTTAGTGCCTGAACTTAAAAAATACGTTAAACTGGTTCTATAACTTGTCACGAATGTGCAAATATGGTGTTAATCACATTCGTAGACGTAAAGTACATCGACGTGGCACTGACATGGCATGGGGCCCACTTGTAGGTACGAAGCAAAATTACTTAAGTACTATATATGACTCTATGACTAGTGGGCCTGCCTGTCAGTAATCAGTAAGAAAATTAACATAAAAATGTACTGGTCGGGCATCGAATATGCGACCTGACGCTTGGGATATATATGTGCTCACCATTCCACCAAACATGTTTTTTTGTCAACATCAGACTCTCATAATCAATGTAATTGAATAAAAAACTCTTGTATACATAAATGGGTTGCAGTTTGTGCCCCATTTTCCACAGGTTATTTTTTTAATGTAAAACGTATGGTAACAATAATCATAATAATAAAAGCTAGATTTGAATTTTCATGTGTTATTAGTAATTACTTCATGCTACACTAATATCTTGTGCACACAAAATAAATATAGAGAGGTATGTAATAAAATAACTTACTTAAAATCTGCCTAGAGTTTTTAGAAATATTAACATATTATTAGAAAAATACTATTTTAAATATAACCAATGAGTGCTTTAAAATGATAGTAAATAGTAACATATAAAATATTTTTTCTAAATAATAATTATTTTCTGAAAATATTATTTTCTAAATAAGAAGTTAATATTTCTAAATATTGCCTAAATAGTTTTTAGTAAGTTATTTTATTACATACGGTATACCTCTATGTACTTAATTACTTTGTGTGCACATGGATATTCGCACATGAATATTGAATCTTACTTTTATTATTATGATTATTATTTACGCACATTTTACATATTTAAAAAAGTAACGTGTGCAAAATGGTCCACTGGCTACAGCCCATTTATAGACACATGAGTTCTGGCTTATGTACATGAAGATTTAGGGGCCATCCGGATGTTAAAGCTTCTTCGGTGTGGTGGCTAGCATGGGCAGCACGCAAGCGTCTGGCTACTGGTTCAATTCCTATCAAACGAATTTTTCATATTATTTTTGTCTATGGTACTAACAGGCGGGCCCACTAGTCATAGAAATATTCAAGTAATTCTGTTGGGTAGTTATAAGTGAGCCCCATGCCATCTCTGTGCCACATAAGTGATATACACTGCCACGTCGACGCACTTTACGTCTACGGGTGTGATTAGCACCGTATTTGCACGTTCGTGTCAAGTTTTAGAACCAGTTTGGCGTATTTTTCAAGTTCAGGCACTAAATTGAACATCCATGGCAAGTTGAAGCACCACGGGTGTATTTACCTCTTAACATAGCCCGTTGTTTTATTATCAGTATTATTTTAGTATGATTTCCTTTTCAGACATTTATTACCAAACTACAGATAGGTGCCTCAGAGATAGGACCTACTAATTAATTGTTTCGTTATCTTCAAGTATATTTTAGGTCTGGGCATACCTAGACATTAGTACAGAGCGAGTACTTTGTCAGGGGATTTAGTCATTGGTATATCATAATCCTATAGTGTTGTAATTTTGTTTGAAGGCAGTTTTTTTTCACAAACTGCCCTTATAAATTGTCTCCTGATAATGATCAGAGTTCAGATTTTTCAAATTCCAAATAAAAAAATCAGAATTTCAAAATCAGAAGGTTGTATATAAGACAACTGAAAATAATGTGCACCATAGCTGTCTTAGTTCTGTTAAGATCACCGGCTTCTTTTCTGCAGACTTTTGTTTGACATACTTTTTCAGATGGTGAAAAAAGAAAGAACCATCCTTATGCATTTGGAATAACACGTAATCTTCTTGGCAAGATGATTTTCCTGTTGTGCAGTGACTTTTTAGGTGATTTTCGTGATGATGATGCCGCATCACACTGCTTCTTTCAGTCCTAGATTATCATCGTGTTCATTATTGGGACATGTACTGCATGATACATGTAAGAAATTGGGTAAAAAAACTGCTTTTAAGCTCAGGTGTTGGTGGGTGAGCTGGAGACATGGAAGACCATGCCTATGAATAACTAAATAAAAAAGTGCGAGTAATTTAGCTAATTTTTTGGGAGCGACTTAATGTTTGAAGTCTCTTCTAGATTTTCGGTCGAATGATCTCATTTATTAGAAATGTGTTGCGGGGAAAAAATTTCCATCTACTTGCGTGGATGGACCCATCTGTAAAGAAGAAAAAGTTAACACATTGAGTGGGGTATATGTGCTGAAAAGACAAGCGAAAAGTTTTCATGTTATTGCTTCAGTTCAAATGTTAATGTAATTTTAGTGTTCCTTTCAAATCTTACTATGATCAAGTGGCCAAACTAGTCTTGTTGGCTCTATTTTGCATCTGCCCGATTCATATTTTTTTTATATAACTTCATTGATCTCTATTATATATCCATGTTGCCAACCATAAATAAGGTTTGCAGTGTTTATCTCAGGTATGAAAGAGAGAGGAGGCTGCAGTGTGGTGTTCGGTCAAGAATAACTGAAACAGTTTGATTTCTTGATTATTAATTTATTATGATGGCATGACTTATTTTTTACTATGAAAGAGTAAGAAAATCACTGATGACTAAAGAAAAAGCTAAGGCTTGCACTGGATTAGTAGCAACCAAGGGATGGTCTAGATCTTCATCGTCATGTTAGTGCTCCAAACAGTTAAGAATGCATTTCTCATAGTATTATTTAAAAGGTGAATTCACTATTTTTCAATCTGTCAAAAAATTATCCAAAAAAGAATATCAAGACTTACATATTTACATGTTTAAAAAAAGACTAGCCCGTGCAGGTGCACGGGTTGATGTCTAGTATTGTCTAGCTCAAAAGATATAAGTGAAGCACATAGAGTATTCTAATAAATTCCGATTCATGCATGTCTATCCCAAAAGGTGTGTACAGCAAGGATGATTGTGGTAAACTAAAAAGAAAAGACTCAAATCATACAAGACGCTCCAAGCGAAACACATATCATGTGGTAAATAAAAATATAGCCTCAAGTAAAGTTACCGATAGACGACGACGAAAGAGGGGATGCCTTCCGGGGCATCCCCAAGCTTAGGCTTTTGGTTGTCCTTGAATTTTACCTTGGGGTGCCTTGGGAATCCCCAAGCTTAGTCTCTTGCCACTCCTTATTCCAAAATCCATCAAATCTTTAGCCAAAAACTTGAAAACTTCACAACACAAAACTTCAACAGAAAATCTAATGAGCTCCATTAGTATAAGAAAATAAACCACCACTTTAAGGTACTGTAATGAACTTATTCTTTATTTATATTGGTGTTAAACCTACTGTATTCCAACTTCTGTATGGTTCATACCCCCCCATACTACTCATAGATTCATCAAAATAAGCAAACAACACACGAAAAACAAAATCTGTCAAAAACAAAACAATCTGTAGCAATATGTAACTTTCGAATACTTCTGTAACTCCAAAAATTCTGAAATAAATTGGTGGACGTAACGAATTTTTCTATTAATCATCTGCAAAAAGAATAAACCAAAATCACTCTTCTACAAAAAATGACAGTTATTCTCGCGAGCGCAAAAGTTTCTGTTTTTTACAGCAAGATCGCAAAGACTTCACCCAAGTCTTCCCAAAGGTTCTACTTGGCACAAACACTAATTAAAACAAAAACCACATCTAACCAGAGGCTAGATGAATTATTTATTACTAAACAGGAACAAAAAGCAAAGAACAAAATAAAGTTGTGTTGTGTCCCAACAAGCGCTATCGTTTAACGCCCCTAGCTAGGCATAAAAACATGAATAGATCTAGGTATTGCCATCTTTGATATGCATCCATAAGTGGCTATCATAATAGATTCATAAGGCAATTTAATTTTCTTTCTAGGAAAGTGTTCCATGCCTTTTCTTAACGGAAATTGGAATCTAATATTTCCTTCTTTCTGTTGGGGAACGTAGTAATTTCAAAAAAAATCTTACGCACACGCAAGATCATGGTGATGGCATAGCAACGAGAGGGGAGAGTATTGTCCATGTACCCTCGTAGACCGTAAGCGGAAGCGTTAGAACAACGCGGTTGATGTAGTCGTATGTCTTCACGGCCCGACCGATCAAGCACCGAAACTACGGCACCTCCGAGTTCTAGCACACGTTCAGCTCGATGACGTCCCTCGAACTCTGATCCAGCCGAGTGTCGAGGGAGAGTTCCGTCAGCATGACGATGTGGTGACGATCTTGATGTACTACCGACGCAGGGCTTCGCCTAAGCACCGCACACGGCTAAGAGATCCAAGGGATCAATTGTTGTTGTGTCTAGAGGTGTCCCCCTGCCCCCGTATATAAAGGAGCAAGGGGGGGAGGGGGCGGCCGGCCTAGTAGGGGCGCGCCAAGGGGAGTCCTACTCCCACCGGGAGTAGGACTCCCTCCTTCCTTGTTGGAGTAGGAGAAGGGGGAAAGAGGGGGAGAGGAGGAAGGAAAAGGGGGCCGCACCCCTTGTCCAATTCGGACTAGAGGGGGGCTGCACGCCTCCTTCCTTTCGGCCTCTCTCCTCTATTCCCGTATGGCCCAATAAGGCCCATATACTCCCCGGCGAATTCCCGTAACTCTCCGGTACTCCGAAAAATACCCGAATCACTCGGAACCTTTCCGAACTCCGAATATAGTCGTCCAATATATCGATCTTTACATTTCGACCATTTCGGGACTCCTCGTCATGTCCCCGATCTCATCCGGGACTCCGAACTCATTCGGTACATCAAAACTCATAAACTCATAATATAACTGTCATCGAAACCTTAAGCATGCGGACCCTACGGGTTCGAGAACAATGTAGACATGACCTAGAACTATTCTCGGTCAATAACCAATAGCGGAACCTGGATGCTCATATTGGCTCCCACATATTCTACGAAGATCTTTATCGGTCAAACCGCATAACAACATACGTTGTTCCCTTTGTCATCGGTATGTTACTTGCCCGAGATTCGATCGTCGGTATCCAATACCTAGTTCAATCTCGTTACCGGCAAGTCTCTTTACTCGTTACGTAATGCATCATCCCGCAACTAACTCATTAGTCACATTGCTTGCAAGGCTTATAGTGATGTGCATTACCGAGATGGCCCAGAGATACCTCTCCGACAATCGGAGTGACAAAACCTAATCTCGAAATACGCCAACCCAACATGTACCTTTGGAGACACCTGTAGTACTCCTTTATAATCACCCAGTTACGTTGTGACGTTTGGTAGCACCCAAAGTGTTCCTCTGGTAAACGGGAGTTGCATAATCTCATAGTTACAGGAACATGTATAAGTCATGAAGAAAGCAATAGCAGCATACTAAACGATCAAGTGCTAGGCTAACAGAATGGGTCATGTCAATCACATCATTCTCCTAATGATGTGATCCCGTTAATCAAATGACAAATCATGTATATGGCTAGGAAACTTAACTATCTTTGATTCAACGAGCTAGTCAAATAGAGGCATACTAGTGACACTATGTTTGTCTATGTATTCACACATGTATTATGTTTCCGCTTAATACAATTCTAGCATGAATAATAAACATTTATCATGAAATAAGGAAATAAATAATAACTTTATTATTGCCTCTAGGGCATATTTCCTTCACTTTCATATCAATAGTTGCACCAATCGTTCTAAGGAAAGGTCTACCAAGAATAATAGGACATGTAGGATTGCAATATATATCAAGAACAATGAAATCTATGGGCACATAATTCCTATTTGCAACAATAAGAACATCATTAATCTTTCCCATAGGTTTTTAAAGAACAATCATCAAATTCACGGAAACCTAGCACATCACACAAAGTTTTTGGAATCGTGGAAACACTAGCACCCAAATCACACAAAGCATAGCATTCGTAATCTTTAATCTTAATTTTAATAGTAGGTTCCCACTCATCATAAAGTTTTCTAGGGATAGAAACTTCTAATTCAAGCTTTCCTTCATACGATTGCATCAAAGTATCAACGATATGTTTAGTAAAAGCTTTATTTTGATTATAAGCATGAGGAGAATTTAAGACGGATTGCAACAAGGAAATATAATCTATCAAAGAGCAATTATCATAATTAAATTCCTTGAGATCCAAAATAGTGGGTTCATTGCTACTTGACGTTTTGACCTCTTGAATCCCTCTTTTATCAATTTTTGCATCTAGATCTAAAAACTCCGAATCATTGGGACGCCTTTTAACTAAAGTTGACTCATCTCAAGTCCCATCTTTATCAAGATTCATATTGAAAAACAAAGATTTAACAGGAGTCGCATCAATCACTTTTAGATCTTCATCATTATTATCATGAAAACTAGAAGAACACTCTTTCACAAACCAATCTTTTTTAGCACGCATCCTAGCGGTTCTTTCTTTGCACTCATCAATGGAAATTATCATGGCTTTGAGAGACTCACTGATATCATGCTTAGGTTGAATAGATCTAAGTTTCAAACAATCAACATCAAGAGAAATTATATCCACGTTCCTAGCCAACTCATCAATCTTAAGCAATTTTCTTCAATCAAAGAATTGAAATTCTTCTGCGAACTCATAAATTCTTTAACAGTATTCTCAAAATCAGAGGGCATCTTATTAAAATTTCCATAAGAGTTGTTGTAGGAATTACCATAATTATAAGAGGAATTACTAGGAAATGGCCTAGGATTAAAATTGCCTCTATACGCATTGTTACCAAAATTGTTCCTACCAACAAAATTCACATCCATATTATTATTCTCAATCAAAGAGGACAACGGCATATCATTAGGATCAAAAGAAACACTTTTATTAGCAAAAAAATTCATAAGTTCATCCATCTTTCCAGTCAAAACATTAATTTCTTCAATCGGTTGATTTTTTTTACTAGTGGATCTTTCGGTGTGCCATTGAGAATAGTTAACCATAATATTGTCTAGGAGTTTAGTAGCTTATCCTAAAGTGATTTCCATAAAAGTGCCTCCCGCGGCCGAATCTAAGAGATTTCTAGAAGCAAAATTCAATCCGGCATAAAAATTTTGTGTAATCATCCACAAATTCAAACCATGTGTAGGGCAATAACGTATCATTAATTTCATCCTCTCCAAGCTTGTCCAACATGATCATGATCAAGTTGCTTAAAATTGATAATATCGTTCCTAAAGGAGATGATCTTAGCAGGAGGAAAATACTTAGAGATGAAAGCATCTTTGCACTTATTCCATGAATCAATACTATTTTTAGGCAAAGAAGAGAACCAAGTTTTAGCAGGATCTCTAAGTGAAAATGGAAATAGCTTCAATTTAACAATATCATTATCCACATCTTTCTTCTTTTGCATATCGCACAAATCAACGAAGTTGTTTAGATGGGTTGCGGCATCTTCACTAGGAAAGCGAGAAAATTGATCTTTCATAACAAGATTCAACAAAGCGGTATTAATCTCACAAGATTCAGCATCAGTAGTAGGAGCAATCGGAGTGCTAATAAAATCATTGTCGTTGGTATTGGAAAAATCACACAATCTAGTATTATCTTGAGCCATCGTGACAAACAATCAATCCAACACACAAGCACACAAGAAGCAAGCGAAAAGAGGCGAACAGAAGAGGGGCGAAGAAAAGGCAAAGGTTTTCGAAAATCTTTTTAGAAGTGGGGGAGAGGAAAACGAGAGGCGAATGTCAAATAATATAATGCGAGGGAGAAGAATTTATGATGGGTACTTGGTATGGCTTGACTTGGCGTAGATCTCCCCGGCAACGGTGCCAGAAATCCTTCTTGCTACCTCTTGAGCTTGCGTTGGTTTTTCCCTTGAAGAGGAAAGGGTGATGCAGCAAAGTAGCATAAGTATGTGCCTCAGTTTTGAGAACCAAGGTATCAATCCAGTAGGAGACGATGCACAAGTCACCTAGTACCTGCATAAACAATCAAGAACCTTGCAACCAACGCGATAAAGGGGTTGTCAATCCCTTCACGGTCACTCACAAAAGTGAGATCTAATAAAGATAATAAAGTATAATGAGATATAATGGAAAAGAGATGTAATATAATAGAAAAGAGACCAGGGGCCATAGGTTTCACTAGTGGCTTCTCTCTAGATAGCATGTATTACGGTGGGTGAACAAATTACTGTCGAGCAACTGATAGAAAAGCGCATAATTATGAAGGTATATAAGGCAATGATCATGAACATGGACATCATGTCTGTGTCAAGTAAACCAAAACGATTCTGCATCTACTACTATTACTCCACACATTGACCGCTATCCAGCATGCATCTAGAGTATTAAGTTCATAAGAACGGAGTAACGCTTTAAGCAAGATGACATGATGTAGAGGGATAAACTCAAGCAATATGATATAAACCCTATCTTTTTATCCTCGATGGCAACAATACAATACGTGCCTTGCTTCCCCTACTGTCACTGGGAAAGGACACCGCAGGATTGAACCCAAAGCTAAGCACTTCTCCCATTGCAAGAAAGATCAATCTAGTAGGCCAAACTAAACCGATAATTCGAAGAGACTTGCAAATATATCAAATCATGCATATAAGAATTCAGACAAAAACCAAATAATATTCATAGATAATCTTGTTCATAATCCACAATTCATTGGATGTCGGGAAACACACCGCAAAAAAATATTACATCGAATAGATCTCCAAGAACATCGAGGAGAATTTTTTATTGAGAATCAAAGAGAGAGAAGAAGCCATCTAGCTAATAACTATGGACTCGAAGGTCTGTGGTAAACTACTCACGCTTCTTCGGAGAGGCAATGGTGTTGATGTAGAAGCCCTTCGTGATCGATTCCCCCTCCGGCTGATCGCCGCAAAAGGCCCCAAGATGGGATCTCACGGGTACAGAAGGTTGTGGCGGTGGAAAAGTGGTTTCATGGCCCCCCCTGATGTTTCTAGGGTATAAGAGTATATATAGGCGAAAGAAGTACGTCAGTGGAGCTACGAGGGGCCCACGAGGGTGGGGGTGCGCCTACCCCCCTGGGCGTGCCCTCCTGCCTCGTGGAAGCCTCGTGGCGTTTCTGACTTCAACTCCAAGTCTTCTGGATTGCGTTCAGTCCAAGAAAGATCATCGTGAAGGTTTCATTCCGTTTGGACTCCGTTTGGTATTCCTTTTCTGCAAAACTCTAAAATAGGCAAAAACAGAAATTGGCACTGGGCCTCCGGTTAATAGGTTAGTCCGAAAAATAATATGAAAGAGCATATTAAAGCCCATTAATCATCCAAAACAGATAATATAATAGCATGGAACAATGGAAAATTATAGATACGTTGGAGACGTATCAACATCACATGTTTATGTTTTCTGCATGTATATTACCTAGACATGTTGCCCTCCAGGTCATTTCATATGTAGAATGCAATGATTTTGCTTGAATCATCCGGGGGCGCATGTGGCGTCGAAGTGGAAGACCATGGGTCTGACACAAATGGTTTGCATGATAAATCTATGGCGGGTGGAGTCGTGGCTGTTAACTGTGAGACAAAAACTCCTGTGCAAACCCCGTAAGCAAGTACGATGCTAGAAAAAAGATGATAATTGTAGTAAACAAGGCTCATTAGGTCAGCGGAAGAGTCAGTGCCCCAATCTGGTCTGGCATGTGACACAGATAGATTGTCGTGGTTGCAATCATGAACAGAACAGCCTGGTTGATAATTCTGGTGCTTCTTATTATCACTGCTGTGTACATATACCCGTTTTCGAGCTTCATGAACATGTCCAGTGGAGCTACATGCTTTTAATTTGTTGAAGGGGAACTTATAAGCAATAACAAAAATGGTCAATACCAGAAATACGGGTGAGGATTTTAATTTGATGACAAGAAACAACCTTCGCTGTCAAAAAGATCCTCCTGTTGTCCTGGCTTTTCATTGCCCATTCCTTGACTTGTTTTGCTTGCCAATGTTGAGTTAGATGAAAATGTCTAGAGCTAAAATTGTTATAACCGTAAGAGGATAATTGATTTGATGAGAGTACCTGGTGTGTTGTTTTCTACCAAACGGCATGTTGTTAGACCAGCTAGTTGGCAACATATACATCTGCTGGACAAACATCCAGCTAGCTCATCAAGAAATTTTATCATGCCAATTTGGGTGGTGTGCCGTACCTCGGTCATTGTTTGCCATAATTCTATTGTTGTGCTCCTTCAGAATGGTTCCAATGAGGTCATCTGCCCGCACGAAAAACATGAAAACTTTGAAGATGGCTACATACTAAACTTTTTTCCTACATCTAATATATTAAGGGTTAAATATTATGTGTTACATATTTGGGTACTTCCGTTTCATTATGTTGGCAAACTCTACAGGTCCAATAGAGCTTCGTGGCTTAATCTCTTCGTGGCTTAATCTTACTAGCAGCTCGAACCGGGAACCTCGAAGAGGAAGCGTCACAGATCTTGTTTGTGATATGGTTGGGATGGTGAACTTTTAAAGTGGCCACCTGATTGAGAAAACACTATAAAACATAATTGGGTAAGAGTACTGTGAAAAAAATTAAGTGCGGGCGGATGAGGGAATTGAATGATGTTGACTAGTAATTCTTTTGTGATTACTTCTGAACCAGCAAAAATAACCTCTTGTCCTTGGTGGGATGTAATTGAGTCAATTGCCTTCTTAACCGACTCATGATTGAAAACTTTGACACAGGGGAGGATATTCTGTGCGATGTGCCTGCTTGATTTTTTGATCTTGTCCAAAGTAATTACCTAAGTGCAAAAGAAATAATGAGAACAACATGACAATAAAAATGTTCTACAGAAAAATAATGTTGATCAGTTTATTCAGCGTGAAAACCTGGAGAAGGTGACATCCAACTATGTGAATTGTGCTATTGCCATTGGCGATGTCGGATTTAATCTTACTGACGCCTTTCATCAAACCGTCCTTGACTAACCTACAGCAGTTGTAGGAATTGATCTCTGACGGAACAACAAGAGTTGCCTAGTAATCAGCGCTAGTATAATCGTGTTTGGCGCATGGGTTTAGGACATGACCAAATGAGAAAATTACAAATGCTATCCTAAAGCATTCACATTCAACTTTGCTTGAATTCTCATCTAGTTGTTTTGATAAAATAAATTCAGCGGCCTTCAAACTATGCACACCTTTTGTGCTAATGGTTGAAGCTAGTCTACTGAACTCCAAGAAAACTTCAGAAAGATCTGAATGTCCTGGAGGAATGATACTACTTCCTTGTGGCAACCCGAATACATCGTTTACGTCTTGGTCCGTGATTGGAATTTTCCTTGACTGATCCAATTCTAATACATATTGATCTGGATCTACTCTGAACATCAACTATGAGCCAAATTTCAAATTCAGCTTGTGTTGATTTTCAAATGCATCAACCCTCCAAATCCAGTCTCAATCACGAGCCTGCGCTTGAAGTTACTAAACTGGGATACCACGCAGCAAAACTTCTGAATTGATAGGCGAGAAGTAAGAGTTGTATCGGCTAGCGTGTTCCTGGACGTATCTTCAGCTCTGTCAGATATTGGGCTCGCTACAACGTCGGTGGTGGCTCTCTGTGGGCGTTGCTGCGGTTGGACATAGTTCTAACATTGTACGATCTGCCGATGTGAGACTACGTCTTAGATAAACAGCGAGAACAAGGGCAAATACTGAGGAAGTGATTAGGCAACACAGTCAATACGAGAAGATTGCAAAATCAGGGCCTAGTTGTTTGCAACTAGGGATCTAATGCATGCTGATATAAAAACGGAGATCGATTTGTGCATCTAAGACAAATTCAAGGGCGATACTACTGATGAAATGCTTAATTTCCATACTTGGAGCAGGGGCAATGGGACTAGAGGCATCCGAGATATTGGGGGACTAGGCGGCAATGATAGATTGAGTGCCGGCGACGGGGGGCGGTCGGGAAAACTTGGGAGCTTGATCTGCGTCGCTGCCGTGAGCGTTCCTGGTAGGTGAAAGGTGGGGTGGGGGTGGGGGAGAACAGCAAATGGTTTGCCTGTGCGTGGGGCTAAGACAATACAGGCTGTCTTGTCTGATTAGAACAGTGGCTTACAGTGTTACATACCGGGCCATTTGTCTTGGCAATTAGAATCTCTAATAGTTAGTAGCCGAGATTTAATTAGTTTAATAAACTAAAACTGTCAGCGTAATCCACACTAGTAGAAAAGGGGGCAATGGTCCAGGCCGGGCCAGCCCATTAGTCACGGTTCAATCCAGAACCGGGACCAATGGGGGCATTGGACCCGGTTCGTGAGCCACGGGGGCCGGCCGGGCCATGCGGGCCATTGGTCCCGGTTCGACTGGACCTATTGGTCCCGCTTGGTGGGACGAACCGGGACCAATGGGCCTCGCTCCTGGCCCACCCACATTGGTCCCGGTTGGTGGCTTGAACCAGGACCAAAGGCTGCCCTTTCGTCCCGGTTCAAGCCACCAACCGGGACCAATTAGTTGCCTATATATACCCCTCGCCCGCGAGCAGAGTGAAGGAAATATGCCCTAGAGGAAATAATAAAGTTATTATTTATTTCCTCATATTATGATAAATGTGTATTATTCATGCTAGAATTGTATTAATCGGAAACGTGATACATGTGTGAATACATAGACAAACATATAGTCACTGGTATGCCTCTACTTGACTAGCTCATTAATCAAAGATGGTTATGTTTCCTAACCATAGACATGTGTTGTCATTTGATTAATGGGATCACATCATTAGGAGAATGATGTGATTGACATGACCCATTCCGTTAGCCTAGCACTTGATCGTTTAGTATGTTGCTATTGCTTTCTTCATGACTTATACATGTTCCTGTAACTATGAGATTATGCAACTCCCGTTTACCGGAGGAACACTTTGGGTGCTACCAAACGTCACAACGTAACTGGGTGATTATAAAGGAGTACTACAGGTGTCTCCAAAGGTACATGTTGGGTTGGCGTATTTCGAGATTAGGTTTTGTCACGCCGATTGTTGGAGAGGTATCTCTGGACCCTCTTGGTAATGCACATCACTATAAGCCTTGCAAGCAATGTGACTAATGAGTTAGTTGCGGGATGATGCATTACATAACGAGTAAAGAGACTTGCCGGTAACGAGATTGAACTAGGTATTGGGATACCGACGATCGAATCTCGGGCAAGTAACATACCGATGACAAAGGGAACAATGTATGTTGTTATGCGGTTTGATCAATAAAGATCTTCGTAGAATATGTGGGAGCCAATATGAGCATCCAGGTTCCGCTATTGGTTATTGACTGAGAATAGTTCTAGGTCATGTCTACATAGCTCTCGAACCCGTAGGGTCCGCACGCTTAACGTTACGATGACAGTTATATTATGAGTTTATGCGTTTTGATGTACCGAAGGAGTTCGGAGTCCCGGATGAGATCGGGGACATGACGAGGAGTCTCGAAATGGTCGAGACGTAAAGATCGATATATTGGATGACTATATTCGGAGTTCGGAAAGGTTCCGAGTGATTCGGGTATTTTTCGGAGTACCGGAGAGTTACGGGAATTCGCCGGGGAGTATATGGGCCTTATTGGACTTTAGGGGAAAGAGAGAGGAGAGGTTGGGCGCCCCCCCAAGGCCTAGTCCGAATTGGACTAGGGGGAGGGGCTGCGCCCCCTCCTTCCTTCTCTTCACTTCCCCCTTTCCTTGACTCCTACTCCTACTACTTGGAAGGGGGGAAACCTACTCCCGGTGGGAGTAGGACTCCTCCTTGGTGCGCCTCCTCCTAGGCCGGCACCCCCTCCCTTGCTCCTTTATATACGGGGGCAGGGGGGCATCCTAGAACACAAAAGTTGATCTACGGATCGTTCCTTAGCCGTGTGCGGTGCCCCCCTCCACCATATTCCACCTCGGTCATATCGTCACGGAGTTTAGGCGAAGCCCTGCGCCGGTAGAACATCATCATCGTCACCACGCCGTCGTGCTGACGGAACTCATCCTCGACGCTTTGCTGGATCGGAGCCCGGGGATCGTCATCGAGCTAAACGTGTGCTGAACTCGGAGGTGCCGTACGTTCGGTACTTGGATCGGTCGGATCATGAAGACGTACGACTACATCAACCGCATTGTCATAACACTTCCGCTTACGGTTACGAGGGTACGTGGACAACACTCTCCCCTCTCGTTGCTATGCATCACCATGATCTTGCGTGTGCGTAGGAAATTTTTGAAATTACTACGTTCCCCAACAGTGGCATCCGAGCCTGGTTTTATGCGTAGATGTCATATGCACGAGTAGAACACAAGTGAGTTGTGGGCGATACAAGTCATACTGCTTACCAGCATGTCATTCTTTGGTTCGGCGGTATTGTGAGATGAAGCGGCCCGGACCGACATTACGCGTACGCTTACGCGAGACCGGTTTCAGCGTTACGAGAACTCGTGCTTAAACG
The DNA here is from genome assembly GCF_018294505.1 of Triticum aestivum. NCBI lineage: Eukaryota > Viridiplantae > Streptophyta > Magnoliopsida > Poales > Poaceae > Triticum > Triticum aestivum. The sequence goes on along the minus strand of NC_057803.1, from coordinate 614,500,885 downwards.
TGGCTGGCGGGTGTCTGTCTCTCTCACTTTAGCTGAATCGAGTGTGGCTACGCCCGGTCCTTGCGAAGGTTAAAACAACACTAACTTGACGAACTATCGTTGTGGTTTTGATGCGTAGGTAAGAACGGTTCTTGCTAAGCCCGTAGCAGCCACGTAAAATTTGCAACAACAAAGTAGAGGACGTCTAACTTGTTTTTGCAGGGCATGTTGTGATGTGATATGGTCAAGACGTGATGCTATATTTTATTGTATGAAATTATCATGTTTTGTAACCGAAGTTATCGGCAACTGGCAGGATCCATATGGTTGTCGCTTTATTGTATGAACTGCAAACGCCCAGTAATTGCTTTACTTTATCACTAAGCGGTAGCGATAGTCGTAGAAGCAATAGATGGCGTAACGACAACGATGCTACGATGGAGATCAAGGTGTCGCGCCGGTGACGATGGTGATCACGACAGTGCTTTGAAGATGGAGATCACAAGCACAAGATGATGATGGCCATATCATATCACTTATATTGATTGCATGTGATGTTTATCCTTTATGCATCTTATCTTGCTTTGATTGACGGTAGCATTTTAAGATGATCTCTCACTAATTATCAAGAAGTGTTCTCCCTGAGTATGCACAGTTGCGAAAGTTCTTCATGCTGAGACACCACGTGATGATCGGGTGTGATAGGCTCTACGTTTAAATACAACGGGTGCAAAACAGTTGCACACGCGGAATACTCAGGTTAAACTTGACGAGCCTAGCATATACATATATGGCCTCGGAACACGGAGACCGAAAGGTCGAACGTGAGTCATATAGTAGATATGATCAACATAGTGATGTTCACCATTGAAACTACTCCATCTCACCTGATGATCGGACATGGTTTAGTTGATTTGGATCACGTAATCACTTAGATGACTAGAGAGATGTCTGTCTAAGTGGCAGTTCTTAAGTAATATGATTAATTGAACTTAAATTTATCATGAACTTAGTCCTGGTAGTATTTTGCAAATTATGTTGTAGATCAATAGCTTGAATTGTTTCTTTCATATGTTTATTTTGATATGTTCCTAGAGAAAATTGTGTTGAAAGATGTTAGTAGCAATGATGCGGATTGGATCCGTGATCTGAGGTTTATCCTCATTGCTGCACAGAAGTATTATGTCCTTAATGCACCGCTAGGTGACAGACCTATTGCAGGAGCAGATGCAGATGTTATGAATGTCTGGCTAGCTCAATATGATGACGACTTGATAGTTTAGTGCACCATGCTTAACGGCTTAGAATCGGGACTTCAAAGAGGTTTTGAACGTCATGGACCATACAAGATGTTCCAGGTATTGAAGTTAATATTTCAATAAAATACCCGAGTTGAGAGATATGAAGTCTCCAACAAGTTCTATAGCTAAAAGATGGAGGAGAATCGCCCAACTAGTGAGCATGTGCTCAGATTGTCTGGGTACTTCAATCGCTTGCATCAAGTGGGAGTTAATCTTCCAGATAAGATAGTGATTGACAGATTTCTCTAGTCACCATCACTAAGTTACTAGAACTTCGTGATGAACTATAGTATGCAAGGGATGATGTAAACGATTCCCGAGCTCTTCGTGACACTAGTGCAGAACCGGGAATTAGCACCGGTTCGTAAGGCCCTTTAGTGCCGGTTACATAACCGGCACTAAATTGTGGTCACTAAAGCCCCCCCCCCCCCTTTAGTACCGGTTCAGCACGAACCGGTGCTAAAGGGCAACCACGTGGCACGAGTCAGCTCCGGGGGCCTGGAGCCCTTTAGTACCGGTTGGTAAGACCAACCGGTACTATAAGGTTTGGGGGGTTTTTAGTTTTATGATTTCTTTTTCATTTAATTTTGTGTTTCCATTTTAATTCTATTTCGTTTGCTGTTATTTTACGATACTACACATTGTACACGTTATGCATATATATATATATATATATATATATATATATATATAATTTCTAGTAGAACCAATCATGCATATATATATCATCAATGTCTCACAAACCACCATATTAATTAATTCACACATACACACATGTATAGCTATATACAATTTCTCCTACATATGAATGTTGCCTTCGGAGCCAGTGGCATTAGCCTAATTGGTGCCTTCGGAGCACGATGACAATTGGAAGTGGTTGATCATGGGGGCGGTAGCGGGTAATAGAATTCTCCATTCGGATTTATGACCTGGTCGAGCAAAAATCCCGCTATTTCCTCTTGAAGTGCTTCTACGCGCTCCCTTTCTATGAGCTTCTCCCGCACCTCTTTGAACTGTTAAGAAGGAGATCAATATGCATGTGTATTAGTTGTGTGACTAGATATCGATAATGGTGTAAAAATTGTGAATAGTGTTCTGACAAGCGTACCCATTGCTGTCTTTGAGATCTGCTCCTTTCGGACGCCATCATGCGAATGTTCTCGCAAACGCAGAATGCACACAGATCAGTCCCCTGCGCCTGCTTCAGGGACTTTACGAGAATGGAATTTGATCAGATAATAATTAATCAAGCATGATAATTAAAGAGATGGCAGCTAGCTAGCTAGCTAGTACTACTTAATTACTTACCTTGGGTCGAATCCATTTAAGCTTTTGTTTCCATTCACCTTCCGTGACGCTGATGAATCTTTCCCAAGCCCTGCCCGCCGACAAAGAAAATGAATAAAGGGGTTATTAATTAGTTCATATCATGAAATGACGAACTAAATAGGCTGAGATATATAGTTAATAATGATTGAAATTACCTGTTGACTATCCCATACAAGATGTTATAGTTAGTTTTTTCTGAGATTAGTGAGTCCATTACTTGAACTGTTCCGGCGTCAACTTTTATGATACACAAGACCCAGTGAAATCTGCATGCACACACATTTACATGTCTTAATTAAGCGGGCATATGTAAGCAAAAACATGTAGCTAGCTAGTAGGCAAAAACAGAGAATTTGTAGTACAAGACAGTGTGACTCACTGGAAGTTGTAAGGAAGTAGTATATCTTCATTGTATTTGAGGCGCTTCAAGAACTCTAGCATGCTGTCCTCTACTTCCTTTGCACAACGTTTATTTATCTTCCATGTGTATTCATTAATGGTGTTTGGGTCAATGAACCCAATGCCAAAGCGTGCACCTTTTCTCATTTCATATATCTTCATCTTGCATAATACCACAGAAAAGAATATAGTGAGGATAATTACAGGTAATAATTGATCAAAAGGATCACTACAGCTAGCTTGAGACTTAAATTATAGAAAGAAATCACTTACAGACAATAGCAACTGACGATAGATTTGTCGAGTGCGTCTTGATTGTATAACTGAAACAGTTCTAAATACTCAACGGACACAGCTTTCTCATGGTAGTAATGGTCCCGCTTGACATTCACCATGAGGGACAATCGCTCTGAAATCTTGGTAATGTTCATGTACCATTGATGCAATTCATACATTCTCGTTGGGAGGTTCTTGACCTTGTCTGGCGCGACCAAAGGTTGGCCCCGGACATATTTCCGTTTTACTTCATCCTCTCTAAGCAAAGGCATGGGCTCGATCTCGAGGAGTTGTCCAACAGTGACGTTGAGAACTTCAGCCTGCATTATATGCTCCTCCGTTATTACCACATTGCCCACCTCGGGAACATGCACTGTTTGCCCACAATAATATTGGGCGCGCGTACTGTCACCTGTTGTTGGCACAACAAGCGAGGGGATCGATTGCGCCACCTGTTCTCCCAGCTGGGGAATGGTTTTCCCGCATTTTTTGGCAGCTGCTTCTTGTTTGCTCGATCCCGATGTAGACGTGCTCGCCTCCCTTTGTAGACGTGCTCGATTTAACTTCCTGATGTGGCTCTCATAGTCTGTGTCAACAGGCTTGGGAGCTAGTGGTTGAGCCATACGAATGAAGTGGTCAATCGTTTCCTCAGGAACTTTCTCCCTTGGCGGCGGTGGCGGTTTCGGTGCAAAATGGGCTTCCACCTCGGCCTTCGATATGGCTGTGATTTCTCCTCGGACCTGTCATAAGACCTCTGCGGAAGAGGCTTGAGGCTTGGACCATATTTATATCGCTTGCCTCCGCCTGTACTTCCTGTACTACCTCGACTCGTACCGCTACGCACCATAGCTGCGGGGTGTCTCTTCTGCGATTGCTGAGGCGGCGGAGACGGCTGACGGGACTGAGTTGGACGAGGAGGAGTGGCCTGAGGTTGTGCCGGACTTGGATGAGGAGTGGACGTCTGACGCTGTGGCGGACTTGGAGGAGGAGGATTGTCCTGACACTTTGCCGGACTTGGAGGAGGAGGAGTGGCCTGGCACTTTGCCGGACTTGGTGGACTTGCAGGAGCGGGAGTCTGCTGACTCGATGGCGGACTTCGACGAGGACTCGGCTGACGCGGTGTCGGTGGCCTTGGAAAGATGATGCAATCCTTTTTCCATAGGATGATACGATGTTTGGCCTCTCCGAGAAAGCGCTCGCCGTCACCTCCAGCAATGTCAAGCTGTAGCCCCGAATATGGTGGGTCCACCACCTCATCAACCAAGACACGAGCATAGCCCGCTGGAATCGGGTTGCAATGGAAGGTTGCCTCGGGGGGATTTGTGAAAGCACAGCCGTCCGCCACCTTCATGGATATGTTCTTCATTTTGACGTGTAGCTCACAGTTAGTGTTCTCCGTGATGTCATCCACGGGGTATCTACCCAGCATTGCATCGTCCGGGACGGAACCCACGCTGCTTCTCGGCATGGATGGGCCGGTGCTATCCAATGCTGGATCATCCGCTAGCTGCTGCAGCTGCTGAGACCCCCTTTGATGGGTAAGTGAGTCGATCTGCTCCTGCTGCCGCTGGAATTTGACTACCAATTCCGCTTGACTTGCTTCTAGGCCTTGAAGGCGTTCATAGTCCCGCTTCCTCTGCTCCTCCTCCATCTTCCTCTTCTTCTCCTCCGCAATCTTCTTTCTCGCACGGGTTCTGTAGTCGTTGTTCCAGTCTGAAAACCCCTCATACCACGGCATAGCGCCCTTGGCTCGTGTTCTTCCCGGGTGTTCAGGATTTCCCAGGGCACGCGTAAGCTCATCGTTCTCTTTGTTGGGCTGGAACACCCCCGTTCGTGCCTCTTCTATTGCAACAAGTATCGCATCGTCAGCTCCCTTCAGACTTGCCCTCGTCGAAACATTGCCTGTCTCCCGGTCCAACTCCCCCCCATGCGCATAGAACCAAGTCCTGACCCTGGGGGGCCAGCTCTTAGTAGCCGGAGTGACACCTGCATCCTCCATCTCTTTCTCAGACTTATCCCACTTAGGCATTGCCACCGCATAGCCACCTGGCCCTAGCTTATGGAACTTATCCTTTTTTCCGCATTCTTCTTGTTTATTCTCGACCGTTCCTTAGGTAATTCTGAATCCTTGAATTTCACGAAATCGTCCCAATGATCACGTTGGTTCTCCAGTGTTCCCTTGAATACTGGAGTCTTCCTTCCTCCCTTGACGTACTTGTTCCATTCACGATTCTTGTAGTTCTTGAATGCAGTCGCCATCATCCTAAGAGCAGCCTCTTTGACTTTCTGCACATCTGCTTCTGTGAAATGATCTGGTAGGGTGAAATGTTCCATGAGAGTATCCCAAAGCAGATCTTTTTGATTCTTGTCGACAAAAGTAACATCTGGACGTGGCTTTGCTGGCGCTCTCCATTCTTGAAGTTTGATCGAGAATTGGTCCTTCACAAGAACTCCGCACTTACGAACGAACTTGTCCGCAATCTTCTTAGGCGCTAATGGTTTGCCAGTAGGGCTGCATGCCTCGATATTGTACTTTACGCCCGGCTTCAACTTTTTGTTCGGGCCTCGTTTCGTCATTTTGCCTGAAGATTTGCTCGATCCGGATGGCTGAAAGAACAAAGATCGATTCGTTAATATAACTTCAAGTCATTTAAAACATGTGATGATCACCAGATGCCTGCTTATATAAATATATATACCTCGCCGGTGTTTGTTGTTTCAGGATCAACATGTTCTTTGTCATTGTCATAATCATAGTTCATGACTTCATCAATTTCGTCGTCGCGATCGAATATCATATCACCCTCTCCGGTGTTGTTTAGAAATTCGGAGCCGTCATAATCTTCTTCATTCTGATTATCATCTGGCCCGCATATCATATCGAACATGGTATGTTCTCCCTCTCTATCGGTATTGTCTGCCATAGCTTTTGTTTAACTAATCCAAAAGAAATATAAAACAATTTAGTATTCAAATTACATCCTCTCGAATAATTGATATAATCTCGAATACATTGTCCAGAATAATAGATATAATCTCGAATACATCGTCTTGAATAATATATAATATTGAATAGTACATCACTGGCTATTAGCTAATAAAGATCGAATACTACAGAAGAATCTAGGACACTCGCGGTTCCTCCGGTGCGGGCGGTGGACACCCAAAGAGAAGGAACCCTCACAGGATCATAGCTGAAGTGAGATCCCCGAAGATGCTGCCACGTATTGGAGAACCTGCCGCCCTCTAACGCAACCATGTAGCGATGGACGTGCTCGTCCTCCTCCCTGACACGGCGACGTACCACCTCCGGCGGGGCCGGGTCCCTCCGCACCGAAACTGGCCCACGCGAACGCCACCAAACGAGATCAGGGTCGACGACGGGACCCGCGGCCGGGTTCCTCATCAAGCGGTGCGCCCCTCCAAGCAGCACCTCCCAGTGCCAGCTCGGCGGAGCCCAGTCTCGGACATGGGTTGGTTGGACGTCGTCGCGGACGGGTCGACGGCGAGGATGCGGGACGGGCATCGTCGAGAACAAATACTAGCTATATGCCTGCAAAAAGTAACATTTTTTTAATGATTGGATTTTGATAACTAAAATTTCTAACATTTCTATATAACACTAATTATGTTAATCTAAATAATCTAAATAACACTAAAATTTCTAACATTTCTAACATTTCTATATAACACTAATTTCTAACATTTCTATATAACACTAATTTCTAACTGATTAAGCACTAATTATATCCATCTAACATGCATTCATACATATATAATAGTGAAAAAATAATAATCTAAATAATCTAAACTAATTAAACACTAATTATCTAAACTAATTAAACATACAAAATAATAATCTAAATAATCTAAACTAACTAAAGACTAATTATCTAAACTAATTAAAGACTAATTATCTAATGCTTGTGTGTGTGTGTGTACGGGCTCGGGGCTGGAGGACTCACAGCGGGCGATGGTGACGGCGAGGCGACGGCGAGGCGAGGCGACGGCGAGGCGACGGCCGGGGCGGCGACGGCGGCGACAACGCGACGGAGACGGTTGGCGGCGATGGGGACGGGGGCGGCGACGGAGACGAGGGCGGCGACGGGGACGGGGGCGGTGACGGGGACGAGGGCGGCGACGGGGACGGGGGCGGCGACGGGGACGGGGGCGGCGACAGAGACGAGCAGCGACGTCGGAGACGATCGAGGGCGGCGGCGACGGCGACGAAGACGATGGAACAGAGGCGAAAACAGAGGGAAATTGAAATTTTCGTAGCAGTTGTATATATAGAAGGCACCTTTAGTACCGGTTGGAGCCACCAACCGGTACTAAAGATCTGTTTTGGCCAGGCCAAGCGGCGGGAAGCGACCCCCTTTAGTACCGGGTGGTGGCACAAACCGGTACTAAAGGCCCCCCTTTAGTACCGGTTTGTGCCTTCGCGGGCCTGCATCCTGGCCCAACGAAAGGTTGTGTCGCTAGTCGTATGCAGGCCGCTTTGGCCCAGTAGGCGGGCTTTTTTTCTTTTTTTTTTGCTTTATTTTTTTGTTTTATTTATTTTTGAGTTGTTTTTTGCTGTATTTAGAGTTTCTTTGTGAATATTTTTGCTTTAGGTACAAAAAATTACAAACTTTCTGTTAGTGCCGGTAGATTTCAAATTTGAATAGTTTAAATTTTGAATTATTTGAAATTTGTGTGAATCACTAGTTTGTGAATAACTTAACTTTGAAAAAAGTTTTTTCAGTGATTCTTTTTTCTTATGTTTAATATTAGTGTGTTTTATCATTATATTCAATTTAGCAATGCTTAGGTTATTTAAAAAATGAAATGCCTTTGTAATAGTTCAGTTTTCGTCGAAAACCCTGATACTTCGAAAGAGATTGTACTTTTTGTACACGAAGTGCATCCAGTTTTTGCCGTAACCCTCTCTACTTTCTTGCACATGCTATTTGTATGAAATTATGATACCATGCCAACTTTCAACCTTTTCTGAGTTCATTTGAATTGCTTTGCAATTTCAGGGTCATTTAGGTGGAAAAAAAATCAGTAAATGCATGAAAAGAATTTGTTTGCACATAAAATTTCTTCGCGTTTCAAATGCCAAAACACATAACTATCCTAACTATTACAGACATTCCCTCCTGGGTGTGAAACACAGAAGAAAGTGATGATAGTGAAGCCGATCACATCCCAGATCTTTGGGTGTGAAACTTTTTCTTCGCGTGTGTCCCTTTGCGCCGTAACCATGGAAAATCTTCATCATTTAACGGGATGCTCGGGTCAATATTCACTGTGAATGGAGCAATTTCATCAAACTTTTCATAATCTTCTGACTTGTCTGTCTTGTCATCCACTCCCACGATGTTTCTCTTCCCAGAAAGAACTATGTGCCGCTTTGGCTCATCGTACGATGCATTCGCTTCCTTATCTTTTCTTTTTCTTGGCTTGGTAGACATGTCCTTCACATAGAAAACCTGTGCCACATCATTGGCTAGGACGAATGGTTCGTCTGCATACGCAAGATTGTTGAGATCCACTGTTGTCATTCCGTACTGCGGGTCTTCCATTACCCCGCCTCGTGTCATATTGACCCATTTGCACCGAAACAAAGGGACCTTTAAACCACGTCGATAGTCAAGTTCCCATATGTCCTGTATATAACCATAATATGTTTCCTTTCCCGTCTTGATTTCTGCATCAAAGCGGACACCACTGTTTTGGTTGGTGCTCTTCTTATCTTGGGCGATCGTGTAAAATGTATTACCATTTATATCGTACCCTTTGAAAGTCATTATATTCGAAGATGGTAACTGGGACAGCAAGTACAGGTCATCTTCAATAGAGGTGTCATGCATGGTACGTGTCTGCAACCAGTTGGCGAAACTCCTGGTTTGTTCACGTGTAATCCAGTCATCAGACCGCTCCGGGTGTTTGGAGCGTAGCAAATTCTTGTGTTCATCCATATACGGAGCCACCAAGGTGGAATTCTGTAGAACTGTGTAGTGTGCTTCAGTGAGAGAATGTCCGTCCATACATATTATTTGTTCCCCTCCTAGCGTGCCTTTTCCATCCAGTCTGCCCTTATGCCGCGATTCAGGAACACCAATCGGCTTAAGGTCAGGAATAAAGTCAATAAAAAACTCAATGACCTCCTCATTTTGATGGCCCTTGGAGATGCTTCCTTCTGGCCTTGCATGGTTATGAACATATTTCTTTAAGACTCCCATGAACCTCTCAAAGGGGAACATATTGTGTAGAAATACAGGACCCAAAACGTTAATCTCTTCGCATAGGTGAACTAGGACGTGCGTCATGATGTTGAAGAAGGATGGTGGGAACACCAACTCGAAACTGACAAGACATTGCACCAAATCATTCTGTAACCTTGGTATGATTTCTGGATCGATTACCTTCTGAGAGATTGCATTGAGAAATGCACATAGCTTCACAATGGCTAATCGAACATTTTCCGGTAGAAGCCCCCTCAATGCAACCGGAAGCAGTTGCGTCATAATCACGTGGCAGTCATGAGACTTTAGGTTCTAGAACTTTTTCTCTGCCATGTTTATTATTCCCTTTATATTCGACAAGAAGCCAGACGGTACCTTAATACTGAGCAGGCATTCAAAGAAGATTTCCTTCTCTTCTTTGGTAAGAGCGTAGCTTGCATGACCCTGATGTATGTCGTCTTCTCCGTGCATACGTTGCTGGTCCTCCCGTTCCTCAGGTGTATCTTTTGTCTTCCCATACACGCCCAAGAAGCCAAGCAGGGTCACGCAAAGATTCTTCGTCACGTGCATCACATTGATTGCGGAGCGGACCTCTAGGTCTTTCCAATATGGCAAGTCCCAAAATATAGATTTCTTCTTCCACATGGGTGCGCGTCCGTCCGTGTCCTACGGAACAGGTTGTCCGCCAAGACCCTTTCCAAATATCACCTTCAAATCCTTGACCATATCATGTACATCAGCACCAGTACGGTGGCGAGGCTTCATCCGGTGATCTGCCTCACCTTTGAAATGCTTGCCTTTCTTTCTTACGGGATGCCTGCTCGGAAGAAATCGACGATGTCCCAGGTACACATTCTTCTTACAACTATTCAAATATATACTGTCGGTATCATCCAAACAGTGCGTGCATCCACGGTATCCCTTGTTTGTCTGTCCTGAAAGGTTACTGAGAGCAGGCCAATCATTGATGGTCACGAACAACAATGCCTTTAGGTCAAATTCTTCCCCCATGTTCTCATCCCACGCACGTACACCTGTTCCATTCCACAGTTGTAAGAGTTCTTCAACTAATGGCCTTAGGTACACATCAATGTCGTTGCCGGGTTGCTTAGGGCCATGGATGAGCACTGGCATCATAATGAACTTCCGCTTCATGCACAACCAAGGAGGAAGGTTATACAAACATAGAGTCACAGGCCAGGTGCTATGGTTGCTGCTCTGCTCCCCAAAAGGATTAATGCCATCTGCGCTTAGACCAAACTATACGCTCCTTGCGTCATCTGCAAACTCCTTCCCGTACTTTCTTTCGATTTTTCTCCACTGCGACCCGTCAGCGGGTACTCTCAACTTTCTGTCTTTCTTACGGTCTTCTCTGTGCCATCGCATCGCCTTGGCATGCTCTTTGTCTTGGAACAAACGTTTCAACCGTGGTATTATAGGAGAATACCACATCACCTTGGCAGGAATCTTCTTCCTGGGGCGCTCGCCCTCGACATCACCAGGCTCATCGCGGCTGATCTTATAGCACAATGCACCACATACCGGGCAAGCGTTCAAATCCCCGTACTCACCGCGGTAGAGGATGCAATCATGAGGGCATGCATGTATCTTCTGCACCTCTAACCCTAGAGGGCAGACAGCCTTCTTTGCTTCGAACGTACTCTCGGGCAATTCATTGTCCTTTGGAAGCATATCCTTTATCATTACCAGCAACTTTCCAAATCCGTTGTCAGATACACCATTCTCTGCCTTCCATTGCAGCAATTCTAGTGTGGTGCCCAGCTTTTTCTTATCACCTACGCAATTCGGGTACAACAATTTTTTGTGATCCTCTAACATGCGCTGCAACTTCTTCTTCTCCAAATCACTTGCGCAGTTTCTCTTTGCATCTGCAATGGCCCGACCTAGATCATCAACGGGCTCATTTGATGCCTCTTCTTCAGCTTCTTCCCGCATTGCCGGCTCAGCTTCTTCCCGCATTACCGGCTCAGCTTCTTCCCCCATTGTTGTATCATCGTATTCAGGGAACCCATGGCCAGGATAGCTGTCATCGTCCTCTTCTTCTTCATTGTCTTCCATCATAACCCCTCTTTCTCCGTGCTTGGTCCAAACATTATAGTGGGGCATGAAACCGGACTCAAACAGGTGGACGTGAATGGTTCTTGACGTAGAGTAATTGCGACCATTCTTACAGCCAGCACATGGACAAGGCATAAAACCATCCGCCCGCTTGTTTGCCTCAGCCGCAAGCAGAAAAGCATGCACGCCCTCAACGAACTGGGGAGAGCATCGGTCATCGTACATCCATTGCCGGCTCATCTTCATTACACAACACCGAATAGACCAAATTAATACAAGTTCATACATAAAGTTCATACAACACTTAAATGCAACAAACAAATAACTCTCTAGCTAAAGCATTTAAATGCAACAACAAATGCGATCAAGATCACAACTAAGGTAACAATTGATCCAACAGCATAATGATACCAAACCTCACTATCGATGGCATATTTTCTAGTCTTTCTATTCTTCAAGCGCATTTTCTCCATCTTGATCTTGTGATCATCGACGACATCGGCAACATGCAACTCCAATTCCATCTTCTCCCCCTCAATTCTTTTCAATTTTTCTTTCAAGTACTCGTTTTCTCTTTCAACTAAATTTACCCTCTCGACAATGGGGTCGGTTGGAATTTCCGGTTCACATACCTCCTAGATAAAAATATCTATGTCAACTTGATGGGCATAATTTGTCATAAACACGAAATGCAACAAATAGTTTTAAAAGAGAATATACCACATCCGAATCATAACAAGGACGAGGGCCGACGGGGACGGATATCAAAACCATGGCACTATGTATAGCAAACAACGTACGGGTAAGATAATTATTACATGATTAACTATATATCCAAATCACACAAACATCAATTTTTTATATAAAATTTCATGAACAAGAGGCTCACCACAAGGTGGTGCCGGTGACGGGACGGTGCGGGCGATCGACGGTGGTTACGGCGGAGATTTAGAAGGCACTAAGTAAACCACACCTACATATGCAAACTAAGTGTTATTTTTGACCTCAAATTGCATATAAATCAAATACTAGCACATATATATATTTCCTCCCAAATTACTAAACTCACAAATTAGTAACTATACAAAGCATTGCAAGAGCTAATCTAGCAATGAGAGATGAAAGGACAAAGTTGCTAACCTTTGTGATCACTTGAATGGATGGGGGCCTTCAAATCTTGACAAATTTTGGGCAAAATGTGTGATGAGCTCGAGGGGAGAAGAGGAAGAACAGAGAGGAGAGGAGAGGGGAAAGGGGGAAGAACAGAGCGAGTTGGACAAAGGGTTTATATGCAGGAGGACCTATAGTACCGGTTCGTGGCACGAACCGGTACTAAAGGTGCTGGAGGGGGCCCAGACTGACAACATCCTGCCACCACCCTCATTAGTACCGGTTCGTGGCACGAACCGGTGCTAAAGGTTAGCCATGAACCGGTACTAATGAGAGCGGCCCGGCTAGCCGTTGGAACTGGCACTAATGTATACATTGGTGCCGGCTCTAATACAAACCAGCACTAATGTGCTGCACGTTTGACCCTTTTTCTACTAGTGTGATGTTGAAATCGATGAAGGTAGAAATCAAGAAAGAGCATCAAGTGTTGATGATTGACAAAGATCACTAGTTTCAAGAAAAGGGAAAGAAAGGGAAACTTCAAGTAGAATGACAAACAAGTTGTCGCTCCCATGAAGAAGCCCAAAGCTGGACCATAGCCTGAAACTAAGTGCTTACACTGCAAAGGAAATAGTCACTGGAAGCGGAAATGCCCTGAATATTTGGTAGATAAGAAGGATGGCAAAGTGAACAAGGGTATATTTGATATACAGGTTATTAATGTGTGCCTTACTAGCGTTTATAGTAGCCCCTGAGTATTTGATACTTGTTCGGTTGCTAAGATTAATAACTCGAAATGGGAGTTACAGAATAAATAGAGACTAGTTGAAGGGGAAGTGACGATGAGTGTTGGAAGTAGTTCCAAGATTGATATGATCATCATCACACACTCCCTATACTTTCGGGATTAGTGTTAAACCTAAATAAATGTTATTTGGCATTTGCGTTGAGCATGAATATGATTTGATCATGTTTATTGCAATACAGTTATTCATTTAAAGTCAGAGAATAATTGTTGTTCTGTTTACATGAATAAAACCTTCAATGGTCATACACCCAATGAAAATAGTTTGTTGGATCTCGATCGTGATGATAAACATATTCATAATATTGATGCCAAAAGATGCAAAGTTAATAATGATAGTGCAACTTATTTGTGGCACTGCCGTTTAGGTCATATCGGTGTAAAGCGCATGAAGAAACTCCATAAAGATGGATTTTCGGAATCACTTGGTTATGAATCATTTGATGCTTGCGAACCGTGCCTTTTGGGCAAGATGACTAAAACTCCGTTCTCCGGAACAATGGAACGAGCTACTAACTTGTTGGAAATAATACATACCGATGTATGCGATCCAATGAGTGTTGATGCTCGTGGCAAGTATCGTTATTTTCTGACCTTCACAAGATGATTTGATCAGATATGGGTATATCTACTTGATGAAACATAAGTCTGAAATAGTTGAAAGGTTCAAAGAATTTCAGAGTGAAGTGGAAAAATCATCGTAACAAGAAAATAAAGTTTCTGTGATCTGATCGCGGAGACGAATATTTGAGTTACGAGTTTGGTCTTCAATTAAAACAATGTGAAATAGTTTCACAGCTCACGCCACCTGGAACACTACAATGTTATGGTGTGTCCGAATGTCATAACCGCACTTTATTGGATATGGTACGATCTATGATGTCTCTTACTGATTTACCGCTATCATTTTGGGTTATGCATTAGAGACAGCTGCATTCACATTAAAAGGGCACCATCTAAATCCGTTGATACGACACCATATGAACTGTGGTTTAGCAAGAAACCCAAGTTGTCGTTTCTTAAAGTTTGGGGGTTGCGATGCTTATGTGAAAAAGTTTCATCCTGATAAGCTCAAACCCAAATCGGAGAAGTACGTCTTCATAGAATACCCAAAGGAAACTGTTGGGTACACCTTCTATCACAGATCCAAAGGCAAGATATTCGTTGCTAAAAATGGATCCTTTCTAGAGAAGGAATTTCTCTCGAAAGAAGTGAGTGGGAGGAAAGTAGAGCTTGATAAGGTAATTTGTACCTTCTCCCGAATTGGGAAGTAGTTCATCACAGAAATCAGTTCCAGTGATTCCTACACCAATTAGTGAGGAAGCTAATGATGATGATCATAAAGCTTCAGATCAAGTTACTACCGAACTTTGTAGATCTTCCAGATTAAGATCCGCGCGAGAGTGGTACGGTAATGCTATTCTGGAAGTCATGTTACTAGACCATGATGAACCTACGAACTATGAGGAAGTGATGATGAGCCCAGATTCCGCGAAATGGCTTGAGGCCATGAAATCTGAGATGGGATCCATGTATGAGAACAAAGTGTGGACTTTGGTGGAGCTGCCCGATGATCGGCAAGCCATATTGTATAAATGGATCTTCAAGAGGAAGACAGATGCTGATAGTAGTGTTACTATCTACAAAGCTCGACTTGTCGCAAAAGGGTTTTCGACAAGTTCAAGGTGTTGACTACAATGAGATTTTCTCAACTGTAGCGATGCTTAAGTCTGTCCGAATCATGTTAGCAATTGCCACATTTTATGAAATCTGGCAAATGGATGTCAAAACTGCATTCCTTAATGGTTTTCTTAACGAAGAGTTGTATATGATGCAACCAGAAGGTTTTGTCAATCCTAAAGGTACTAACAAAATGTGCAAGCTCCAGCGATCCATCTATGGACTGGTGCAAACATCTCAGAGTTGGAATATACGCTTTGATAAGTCAATCAAAGCATATAGTATTATACAGACTTGCGGTGAAGCCTGTATTTACAAGAAAGTGAGTGGGAGCTCTGTAGCATTTCTGATACTATATGTAGATGACATATTGTTGATCAGAAATGATATAGAATTTCTGGATAGCATAAAGGGATACTTGAATAAAAGTTTTTCAATGAAAGACCTCGGTGAAGCTGCTTACACATTGAGTATCAAGATCTATATAGATAGATCAAGACGCTTGATAAGATTTTTTCAATGAGTACATACTTGATAAATTTTTGAAATAGTTCAAAATAGAACAGTCAAAGAAGGAGTTCTTGCCTGTGATGCAAAGGTGTGAAGTTGAGTAAGACTCAAGACCCAACCATGGCAGAAAATAGAAAGAGAATGAAAAGTCATTCCCTATGCCTCAGTCATAGGTTCTATAAAGTATGCTATGCTGTGAACCAGACCTATTGTATACCTTGCTCTGAGTTTGACAAATGAATACAATTTTGATCTAAGAGTAGATTAGTAGACAACGGTCAAGAATATCCTTAGTGAGGACTAAGGAAATATTTCTCGATAATGGAAGTGATAAAAGAGATCGTCGTAAAAAAGTTACAATGATGCAAGCTTTTACACCAATCCAGATGACTCTAAGTCTCAATCTGGATACATATTGAAAGTGGGAGCAATTAGCTAGAGTAGCTCCACGCAGAGCATTGAAGACATAGAATATTTGCAAAATACATACGGCTTTGAATGTGACAGACGCGTTGACTAAGCTTCTCTCACGAGCAAAACATGATCACACCTTAGTACTCTTTGGGTGTTAATCACATAAGTGATGTGAACTAGATTATTGACTCTAGTAAACCCTTTGGGTGTTGATCATATGACGATGTGAACTATGGGTGTTAATCATATACAGATATGAATATTAGTGTTAAATCACATGGCGATGTGAACTAGAATATTGACTCTAGTGCAAGTGGGAGCTGAAGGAAATATGCCCTAGAGGCAATAATAAAGTTATTATTTTCTTTCCTCATATCATGATAAATGTTTATTATTCATGCTAGAATTGCATTAATCAGAAACATGATACATGTGTGAATACATAGACAAACATATAGTCACTATTATGCCTCTACTTGACTAGCTCATTAATCAAAGGTGGTTATGTTTCCTAACCATAGACATGTGTTGTCATTTGATTAATGGGATCACATCATTAGGAGAATGATGTGATTGACATGACCCATTCCGTTAGCCTAGCACTTGATCGTTTAGTATGTTGCTATTGCTTTCTTCATGACTTATACATGTTCCTGTAACTATAAGATTATGCAACTCCCGTTTACCGGAGGAACACTTTGGGTGCTACCAAACGTCACAACGTAACTGGGTGATTATAAAGGAGTACTACAGGTGTCTCCAAAGGTACATGTTGGGTTGGCGTATTTCGAGATTAGGTTGTGTCACTCCGATTGTCGGAGAGGTATCTCTGGGCCCTCTCGGTAATGCACATCACTATAAGCCTTGCAAGCAATGTGACTAATGAGTTAGTTGCGGGATGATGCATTACATAACGAGTAAAGAGACTTGCCGGTAACGAGATTGAACTAGGTATTGGGATACCGACGATCGAATCTCGGGCAAGTAACATACCGATGACAAAGGGAACAATGTATGTTGTTATGCGGTTTGACCGATAAAGATCTTCGTAGAATATGTGGGAGCCAATATGAGCATCCAGGTTCCGCTATTGGTTATTGACCGACAATAGTTCTAGGTCATGTCTACATAGTTCTCGAACCCGTAGGGTCCGCACGCTTAACGTTACGATGACAGTTATATTATGAGTTTATGAGTTTTGATGTACCTAAGGAGTTCAGAGTCCCGGATGAGATCGGGGACATGACGAGGAGTCTCGAAATGGTCGAGACGTAAAGATCGATATATTGTACGACTATATTCGGAGTTCGGAAAGGTTCCGAATGATTCGGGTATTTTTTGGAGTACCGGAGAGTTACGGGAATTCGTCGGGGAGTATATGGGCCTTATTGGGCTTTAGGTTGGGTGCCCCCCAAGGCCTAGTCCGAATTGGACTAGGGGGAGGGGCTGCGCCCCCTCCTTCCTTCTCTTCTCTTCCCCCTTTCCTTGACTCCTACTCCTACTACTTGGAAGGGGGGGGGGGAATCCTACTCCCGGTGGGAGTAGGACTCCTCCTTGGTGCGCCTCCTCCTAGGCCGGCCACCCCCTCCCTTGCTCCTTTATATATGGGGGCAGGGGGGCACCCTAGAACACACAAGTTGATCTACGGATCGTTCCTTAGCCGTGTGCGGTGCCCCCCTCCACCATATTCCACCTCGGTCATATCGTCACGGAGTTTACGCGAACCCCTGCGCCGGTAGAACATCATCATCGTCACCACACCGTCGTGCTGACGGAACTCATCCCCGACGCTTTGCTGGATCGGAGCCCGGGGATCGTCATCGAGCTGAACGTGTGCTGAACTCGGAGGTGCCGTACGTTCGGTACTTGGATCGGTCGGATCGTAGAGACGTACGACTACATCAACCGCGTTGTCATAACGCTTCCGCTTATGGTCTACGAGGGTACGTGGACAACACTCTCCCCTCTCGTTGCTATGCATCACCATGATCTTGCGTGTGCGTAGGAAATTTTTGAAATTACTACGTTCCCCAACACAGAGCACTCTCTGTGCTCTGTTTTTCGTGGCCGGCGAGGGGAGAGCTTTGTGGTGCCCTAGCTCACCTCCTATGCACACAAGGTGTTCGATGGAATGTCCGAGCCACACTACTTAAGCTTTCTCCTCTCCAAGCTCGACCTCCAAGCTTCATTTTCCTCAATATTTGTCTAGATTTAGCGGTCCGTCACGTCCCGTCCCCGTCTTCACCGCCGTCGATCGCCCGCACGGATCTCGTCGCCGGCACCACCGTGGTGAGCCTCTTGTTCTTATCTTCTTTCTGAAAGGAAAAAAAATCTTACTTGTATGTTTATATAGATACTTGTATAATTTTCTTACTTTTATTATTGCATCTTATATAGTGCGATGGTATTGGTATCCTCCCCCGTCGGCCCTCATCCTGTCTATGATTCAGATGTGGTATATATTATCTTTTCATAACTATTGGTTCATTTATTGTTTATGACAATTATGCCGACCAACGTGACATAGATTTTATTTATCTAGGAGGTTGTTGAATTGGAAATTCCAACCGACCCTATTGTCGAGAGGTTAAATTTATTTGAAGAAGAAAACAATTTGTTGAAGGAAAAAATTAGAAAAATTGAGGAGGAGAAGATGATATTGGAGTTGCATGTTGCGGATGTCGTCGATGATCACAAGATCAAGATGGATGCAATGCGCTTGAAGATTAGAAAGATTAGAAAATATGCCATTCATACCGAGGCTTGGTATCATTATGCCGTTGGATCAGTTGTTACATTGGTCGCGATTATGATCGCATTTGTTTTCGCATTGAAATGTTTTACATAGTTTCAGTGTATGGTTTAATTAATTTAGATGCTCTGCAGAGCTTTATGTTGTTAGATAAGAACTATGTATGTACTTTGGTTTTAATGTGATGATGAACTTCTATTAATTTGGTCACTTAATTATCTATTCATGATGTTCTGTAATGATTTTTGACACACTTAATTATATATAATGCACGCAGATGAACCAGCAATGGATGTACGGTTCAAGACACACCTCCGAGTACATTAAGGGCGTGCATGATTTTCTTGAAGTGACTGAGGCAAACAAGCAGAATGGTTTTATGTGTTGTCCATGCCCTATATGTGGGAATATGAAGTCTTACTCTGACCGGAAAATCCTCCACACCCACCTGCTTTACAAGGGTTTCATGCCACACTATAATGTTTGGACGAGACATGGAGAAATAGGGGTTATGATGGAAGACGGCGAAGAAGAAGAGTACGATGACAACTATGTGCCCCCTGAATATGGTGATGCTACTGAACATCAAGAGGAACCAGACGATGTGCACGATGATGCTGCAACGGGCGAAGCTGCTGAAGATCAAGAGGAACCAGACGATGTGCCCGATGATGATGATCTCTGCCGGGTCATTGTCGATGCAAGGATGCAATGCGAAAGTCAAAAGGAGAAGTTGAAGTTCGATCGCATGTTAGAGGACCACAAAAAAGGGTTGTACCCCAATTGCGAAGATGGCGACACAAAGCTCGGTACCGTACTAGAATTGCTGCAGTGGAAGGCAGAGAATGCTGTGCCTGATAAAGGATTTGAGAAGCTACTGAAAATATTGAAGAAGAAGCTTCCAAAGGATAACGAATTGCCCAACAGTACATACGCAGAAAAGAAGGTCGTATGCCCTCTAGGATTGGAGGTGCAGAAGATACATGCGTGCCCTAATGACTGCATCCTCTACCGCGGTGCGTACAAGGATCTGAACGAATGCTCGGTATGCGGTGCATTACGGTATAAGATCAGATGAGATGACCCTGGTGATGTTGACGGCGAGCCCCCCAGGAAGAGGGTTCCTGCGAAGGTGATGTGGTATGCTCCTATAATACCACGGTTGAAACGTCTGTTCAGAAACGGAGAGCATGCCAAGTTGATGCGATGGCACAGTGAGGACCGTAAGAAAGACGGGAAGTTGAGAGCACCCGCTGACGGGTCGAAGTGGAGAAAAATCGAGAGAAAGTACTGGAATGAGTTTGCAAGTGAGCCAAGGAACGTATGGTTTGCTTTAAGCGTGAATGGCATTAATCCTTTCGGGGAGCAGAGCAGCAATCACAGCACCTGGCCCGTGACTCTATGTATGTATAACCTTCCTCCTTGGATGTGCATGAAGCGGAAGTTCATTATGATGCCAATTCTCATCCAAGGCCCTAAGCAACCCGGCAACGACATTGATGTGTACCTAAGGCCATTAGTTGAAGAACTTTTACAGCTGTGGAATGGAAACGGTGTACGTACGTGGGATGGGCACAAACAGGAGGAATTTAACCTAAAGGCGTTGCCTTTCGTGACCATCAACGATTGGCCCGCTCTCAGTAACCTTTCAGGACAGACAAACAAGGGATACCATGCATGCACGCACTGTTTACTTGACACCGATAGTATATACCTGGCAAGCTGCAGGAAGAATGTGTACCTGGGCCATCGTCGATTTCTTCCGACCAACCATCAATGTCGAAAGAAAGGCAAGCATTTCAAAGGCGAGGCAGATCACCGGAAGAAGCCCGCCATGCGTACCGGTGATCACGTACTTGCTATGGTCAATGATTTACACGTAATCTTTGGAAAGGGTCCCGGCGGACTAGCTGTTCCAAGTGACGCTGGGGGACACGCACCCATGTGGAAGAAGAAATCTATATTTTGGGACCTACCCTACTGGAAAGACCTAGAGGTCCACTCTTCGATCGACGTGATGCACGTGACGAAGAACCTTTGCGTGAACCTGCTAGGCTTCTTGGGCGTGTATGGGAAGACAAAAGATCCAGCTGAGGCACGAGAGGACCTGCAACGTTTGCACGAAAAAGATGGCATGCCTCCAAAGCAGTATGAAGGTCCTGCCAGCTATGCTCTTACCAAAGAAGAGAAGGAAATCTTCTTTGAATGCCTGCTTAGTATGAAGGTCCCGACTGGCTTCTCGTCGAATATAAAAGGAATAATAAATATGGCAGAGAAAAAGTTTCAGAACCTAAAGTCTCATGACTGCCACGTGATTATGATGCAACTGCTTCCGGTTGCATTGAGGGGGCTTCTACTGGAAAACGTCCGATTAGCCATTGTGAAGCTATGTGCATTCCTCAATGCAATCTCTCAGAAGGTGATCGGTCCAGAAATCATACCAAGGCTAAGGAGTGATGTGGTGCAATGTCTTGTCAGTTTTGAGCTGGTGTTCCCACCATCCTTCTTCAATATCATGACGCACGTCCTAGTTCATCTAGTTGACGAGATTGACATTCTGGGCCCCGTATTTCTACACAATATGTACCCCTTTGAGAGGTTCATGGGAGTCCTAAAGAAATATGTCCGTAACCGCGCTAGGCCAGAAGGAAGCATCTCCATGGGCCATCAAACAAAGGATGTCATCGGGTTTTGTGTTGACTTCATTCCTAGCCTTAAGAAGACAGGTCTCCCTAAATCGCGGTATGAGGGGAGACTGACTGGAAAAGGCACGCTTGGAAGGGACTCAATAATATGTAGGTACGGATATTCTTGGTCTCAAGCACACTACACAGTTCTACAGAACTCTACCTTGGTGGCCCCGTATGTCGATGAACACAAGAATAGTCTGCGCTCCAAACACCCGGAGCAGTGCGACGACCGGATTACATGTGAACACATCAAGACTTTCAGCAGTTGGTTGGAAGCACGTATCAGAGGTGACAACACTGTTTGTGATGAGTTGTACTTGTTGTCCAGGGGACCATCTTTGACTGTATTGATTTGGAAAGGATAAGAGATAAATGGGAATAGATTTTACACGATTGACAAAGATCAAAAGAGCACCAACCAAAACAGCGGTGTACGCTTTGATGAAACAACCGAGAGGGGAAAGGACACATATTATGGTTTCATAGTGGACATATGGGAACTTGACTACGGACATGATTTTAAGGTCCCTTTGTTTAAGTGCAAATGGGTCAATCTGTCAGGAGGCGGGGTACAGGTAGACCCACAGTACGGAATGACAACAGTGGATCTGAAAAATCTTGGGTACACTGACGAACCGTTCGTCCTAACCAATGATGTGGCACAGGTTATCTATGTGAAGGACATGTCTACCAGACCGAGAAAGAGAAAAGATAAGGAAGCGAATACATCATACGATGAGCCAAAGCGCCACATAGTTCTTTCCGGAAAAAGGGACATCGTGGGAGTGGAGGACAAGACAGACATGTCTGAAGATTATGAAAAGTTTCATGAAATTGCTCCCTTCAAAGTCAAGGCTGACACCAGCATCCTGATAAACGATGAAGATTATCCATGGTTACGGCGCAATAAGCAAATGACACAAGCGAAAAAAAAGTGAAGACTTTCTCCCACAACTATTATGATGATACCATGCCAACTTTGTAACTGAAGAGTATGATACCATTGTCCGTTTTGTACATGCACATGCTATGTGGGTCAATTTATGATACCATGCCAACTTTCAACTTTTTCAGAGTTCATTTGAAATGCTTTAATGTCTTATGGTTCGGCCCTCGTAATAATTGAAAATAGCAACAATAAGTATTTTGAAAATAAACAATTAGTTGTAAGTAGAAACAAAATAAAATAAATAAAGCAAGAAAGAAAACAAAAAAACAAAAAAAGTGTTTTAAAATTTGAAAACTAATGGCACTAACAGAAAGTTCATAATTTTCCTAAAACTAAAAGCAAAAAGAATTGAAAAATAAAGCAAAAAACAAAAGAAAATAAATAATGCAGAAAACAAAACAAAAAAACAACAATAAGTATTTTGTTGTAAGTAGAAACAAAATAAAATAAATAAAGCAAGAAAGAAAACAAAAAAACAAAAAAAGTGTTTTCAAATTTGAAAAGTAATGGCACTAACAGAAAGTTTATAATTTTCCTAAAACTAAAAGCAAAAAGAATTAAAAAATAAAGCAAAAAACAAAAGAAAATAAATAATGCAGAAAACAAAACAAAAAAGCTGAAAAAAAATAAAAATAGCAACAATAAGTAAAGAAAATAAAAAAACAAAAAAAATGCCTCCTACTGGGCCCCCACGGCCTGAATACGACATGAAACCCTACTATGGGCCAGGATTCAGGCCCGCAGTAGGCCCAGAAGGCCCATCAGGCAAAGCAATAGCAAGTAGGCCCGAAAGCCTGCGGTGGAGAGGAGCTCGAGAGGGGTGCGGCAGTGGGGCTTATAAACCACTGCACGCCCCTCTCAACTAGCAAGGTGGGACTAAACTTTGGCCCCGATGCGGGCAGCACAGGGGCCTTTGGTCCCGGTTGGTGGCACCAACCGGGACTAAAGGGGAGGGCATTGGTCCCGGTAGGTGGCACCAACCAGTACCATCTAGCTAATAACTATGGACTCGAAGGTCTATGGTAAACTACTCACGCTTCTTCGGAGAGGCAATGGTGTTGATGTAGAAGCCCTTCGTGATCGATTCCCCCTCCGGCTGATCGCCGCAAAAGGCCCGAAGATGGGATCTCACGGGTACAGAAGGTTGTGGCGGTGGAAAAGTGGTTTCATGGCCCCCCCCTGATGTTTCTAGGGTATAAGAGTATATATAGGCGAAAGAAGTACGTTAGTGGAGCTACGAGGGGCCCACGAGGGTGGGGGTGCGCCTACCCCCCTGGGCGTGCCCTCCTGCCTCGTGGAAGCCTCGTGGCGTTTCTGACTTCAACTCCAAGTCTTCTGGATTGCGTTCAGTCCAAGAAAGATCATCGTGAAGGTTTCATTCCGTTTGGACTCCGTTTGCTATTCCTTTTCTACAAAACTCTAAAATAGGCAAAAACAGAAATTGGCACTAGGCCTCCGGTTAATAGGTTAGTCCGAAAAATAATATGAAAGAGCATATTAAAGCCCATTAATCATCCAAAACAGATAATATAATAGCATGGAACAATGGAAAATTATAGATACGTTGGAGACGTATCAACATCACATGTTTATGTTTTCTGCATGTATATTACCTAGACATGTTGCCCTCCAGGTCATTTCATATGTAGAATGCAATGATTTTGCTTGAATCATCCGGGGGCGCATGTGGCGTCGAAGTGGAAGACCATGGGTCTGACACAAATGGTTTGCATGATAAATCTATGGCGGGTGGAGTCGTGGCTGTTAACTGTGAGACAAAAACTCCTGTGCAAACCCCGTAAGCAAGTACGATGCTAGAAAAAAGATGATAATTGTAGTAAACAAGGCTCATTAGGTCAGCGGAAGAGTCAGTGCCCCAATCTGATCTGGCATGTGACACAGATAGATTGTCGTGGTTGCAATCATGAACAGAACAGCCTGGTTGGTAATTCTGGTGCTTCTTATTATCACTGCTGTGTACATATACCCGTTTTCGAGCTTCATGAACATGTCCAGTGGAGCTACATGCTTTTAATTTGTTGAAGGGGAACTTATAAGCAATAACAAAAATGGTCAATACCAGAAATACGGGTGAGGATTTTAATTTGATGACAAGAAACAACCTTCGCTGTCAAAAAGATCCTCCTGTTGTCCTGGCTTTTCATTGCCCATTCCTTGACTTGTTTTGCTTGCCAATGTTGAGTTACATGAAAATGTCTAGAGCTAAAATTGTTATAACCGTAAGAGGATAATTGATTTGATGAGAGTACCTGGTGTGTTGTTTTCTACCAAACGGCATGTTGTTAGACCAGCTAGTTGGCAACATATACATCTGCTGGACAAACATCCAGCTAGCTCATCAAGAAATTTTATCATGCCAATTTGGGTGGTGTGCCGTACCTCGGTCATTGTTTGCCATAATTCTATTGTTGTGCTCCTTCAGAATGGTTCCAATGAGGTCATCTGCCCGCACGAAAAACATGAAAACTTTGAAGATGGCTACATACTAAACTTTTTTCCTACATCTAATATATTAAGGGTTAAATATTATGTGTTACATATTTGGGTACTTCCGTTTCATTATGTTGGCAAACTCTACAGGTCCAATAGAGCTTCGTGGCTTAATCTCTTCGTGGCTTAATCTTACTAGCAGCTCGAACCGGGAACCTCGAAGAGGAAGCGTCACAGATCTTGTTTGTGATATGGTTGGGATGGTGAACTTTTAAAGTGGCCACCTGATTGAGAAAACACTATAAAACATAATTGGGTAAGAGTACTATGAAAAAAATTAAGTGCGGGTGGATGAGGGAATTGAATGATGTTGACTAGTAATTCTTTTGTGATTACTTCTGAACCAGCAAAAATAACCTCTTGTCCTTGGTGGGATGTAATTGAGTCAATTGCCTTCTTAACCGACTCATGATTGAAAACTTTGACATAGGGGAGGATATTCTGTGCGATGTGCCTGCTTGATTTTTTGATCTTGTCCAAAGTAATTACCTAAGTGCAAAAGAAATAATGAGAACAACATGACAATAAAAATGTTCTACAGAAAAATAATGTTGATCAGTTTATTCAGCTTGAAAACCTGGAGAAGGTGACATCCAACTATGTGAATTGTGCTATTGCCATTGGAGATGTCGGATTTAATCTTACTGACGCCTTTCATCAAACCGTCCTTGACTAACCCACAGCAGTTGTAGGAATTGATCTCTGACGGAACAACAAAAGTTGCCTAGTAATCAGCGCTGGTATAATCGTGTTTGGCGCATGGGTTTAGGACATGACCAAATGAGAAAATTACAAATGCTATCCTAAAGCATTCACATTCAACTTTGCTTGAATTCTCATCTAGTTGTTTTGATAAAATAAATTCAGCGGCCTTCAAACTATGCACACCTTTTGTGCTAATGGTTGAAGCTAGTCTACTGAACTCCAAGAAAACTTCAGAAAGATCTGAATGTCCTGGAGGAATGATACTACTTCCTTGTGGCAACCCGAATACATCGTTTACGTCTTGGTCCGTGATTGGAATTTTCCTTGACTGATCCAATTCTAATACATATTGATCTGGATCTACTCTGAACATCAATTATGAGCCAAATTACAAATTCAGCTTGTGTTGATTTTCAAATGCATCAACCCTCCAAATCCAGTCTCAATCACGAGCCTGCGCTTGAAGTTACTAAACTGGGATACCACGCAGCAAAACTTCTGAATTCATAGGCGAGAAGTAAGAGTTGTATCGGCTAGCGTGTTCCTGGACGTATCTTCAGCTCTGTCAGATATTGGGCTCGCTACAACGTCGGTGGTGGCTCTCTGTGGGCGTTGCTGCGGTTGGACATAGTTCTAACACTGCACGATCTGCCGATGTGAGACTACGTCTTAGATAAACAGCGAGAACAAGGGCAAATACTGAGGAAGTGATTAGGCAACACAGTCAATACGAGAAGATTGCAAAATCAGGGCCTAGTTGTTTGCAACTAGGGATCTAATGCATGCTGATATAAAAACGGAGATCGATTTGTGCATCTAAGACAAATTCAAGGGCGATACTACTGATGAAATGCTTAATTTCCATACTTGGAGCAGGGGCAATGGGACTAGAGGCATCCGAGATATTGGGGGACTAGGCGGCAATGATAGATTGAGTGCCGGCGACGGGGGGCGGTCGGGAAAACTTGGGAGCTTGATCTGCGTCGCTGCCGTGAGCGTTCCTGGTAGGTGAAAGGTGGGGTGGGGGTGGGGAGAACAGCAAATGGTTTGCCTATGCGTGGGGCTAAGACAATACAGGCTGTCTTGTCTGATTAGAACAGTGGCTTACAGTGTTACATACCGGGCCATTTGTCTTGGCAATTAGAATCTCTAATAGTTAGTAGCCGAGATTTAATTAGTTTAATAAACTAAAACTGTCAGCGTAATCCACACTAGTAGAAAAGGGGGCAATGGTCCAGGCCGGGCCAGCCCATAAGTCACGGTTCAATCTAGAACCGGGACCAATGGGGGCATTGGACCCGGTTCGTGAGCCACGGGGGCCGGCCGGGCCACGTGGGCCATTGGTCCCGGTTCGACTGGACCTATTGGTCCCGCTTGGTGGGACGAACCGGGACCAATGGGCCTCGCTCCTGGCCCACCCACATTGGTCCCGGTTGGTGGCTTGAACCGGGACCAAAGGCTGCCCTTTCGTCCCGATTCAAGCCACCAACCGGGACCAATTAGTTACCTATATATACCCCTCGCCCGCGAGCAGAGTGAAGGAAATATGCCCTAGAGGCAATAATAAAGTTATTATTTATTTCCTCATATTATGATAAATGTTTATTATTCATGCTAGAATTGTATTAATCGGAAACGTGATACATGTGTGAATACATAGACAAACATATAGTCACTAGTATGCCTCTACTTGACTAGATCATTAATCAAAGGTGGTTATGTTTCCTAACCATAGACATGTGTTGTCATTTGATTAATGGGATCACATCATTAGGAGAATGATGTGATTGACATGACCCATTCCGTTAGCCTAGCACTTGATCGTTTAGTATGTTACTATTGCTTTCTTCATGACTTATACATGTTCCTGTAACTATGAGATTATGCAACTCCCGTTTACCGGAGGAACATTTTGGGTGCTACCAAACGTCACAACGTAACTGGGTGATTATAAAGGAGTACTACAGGTGTCTCCAAAGGTACATGTTGGGTTGGCGTATTTCGAGATTAGGTTTTGTCACTCCGATTGTTGGAGAGGTATCTCTGGACCCTCTCGGTAATGCACATCACTATAAGCCTTGCAAGCAATGTGACTAATGAGTTAGTTGCGGGATGATGCATTACATAACGAGTAAAGAGACTTGCCGGTAACGAGATTGAACTAGGTATTGGGATACCGACGATCGAATCTCGGGCAAGTAACATACCGATGACAAAGGGAACAATGTATGTTGTGATGCGGTTTGACCGATAAAGATCTTCGTAGAATATGTGGGAGCCAATATGAGCATCCAGGTTCCGCTATTGGTTATTGACTGAGAATAGTTCTAGGTCATGTCTACATAGCTCTCGAACCCGTAGGGTCCGCATGCTTAACGTTACGATGACAGTTATATTATGAGTTTATGCGTTTTGATGTACCGAAGAAGTTCGGAGTCCCGGATGAGATCGGGGACATGACGAGGAGTCTCGAAATGGTCGAGACGTAAAGATCGATATATTGGACGACTATATTCGGAGTTCGGAAAGGTTCCGAGTGATTCGGGTATTTTTCGGAGTACCGGAGAGTTACGGGAATTCGCCGGGGAGTATATGGGCCTTATTGGACTTTTGGGGAAAGAGAGAGGAGAGGTTGGGCGCCCCCCCCAAGGCCTAGTCCGAATTGGACTAGGGGGAGGGGCTGCGCCCCCTCCTTCCTTCTCTTCACTTCCCCCTTTCCTTGACTCCTACTCCTACTATTTGGAAGGGGGGAAACCTACTCCCGGTGGGAGTAGGACTCCTCCTTGGTGCGCCTCCTCCTAGGCCGGCACCCCCTCCCTTGCTCCTTTATATACGGGGGCAGGGGGGCATCCTAGAACACACAAGTTGATCTACGGATCGTTCCTTAGCCGTGTGCGGTGCCCCCCTCCACCATATTCCACCTCGGTCATATCGTCGCGGAGTTTAGGCGAAGCCCTGCGCCGGTAGAACATCATCATCGTCACCACGCCGTCGTGCTGACGGAACTCATCCTCGATGCTTTGCTGGATTGGAGCCCGGGGATCGTCATCGAGCTAAACGTGTGCTGAACTCGGAGGTGCCGTACGTTCGGTACTTGGATCGGTCGGATCGTGAAGACGTACGACTACATCAACCGCATTGTCATAACACTTCCGCTTACGGTCTACGAGGGTACGTGGACAACACTCTCCCCTCTCGTTGCTATGCATCACCATGATCTTGCGTGTGCGTAGGAAATTTTTGAAATTACTACGTTCCCCAACAGTGGCATCCGAGCCTGGTTTTATGCGTAGATGTCATATGCACGAGTAGAACACAAGTGAGTTGTGGGCGATACAAGTCATACTGCTTACCAGCATGTCATTCTTTGGTTCGGCGGTATTGTGAGATGAAGCGGCCCGGACCGACATTACGCG
Source organism: Triticum aestivum (assembly GCF_018294505.1). Lineage (NCBI taxonomy): Eukaryota > Viridiplantae > Streptophyta > Magnoliopsida > Poales > Poaceae > Triticum > Triticum aestivum. The sequence goes on along the minus strand of NC_057803.1, from coordinate 614,471,750 downwards.
TACGCTTACGCGAGACTGGTTTCAGCGTTACGAGAACTCGTGCTTAAACGTGGCTGGCGGGTGTCTGTCTCTCTCACTTTAGCTGAATCGAGTGTGGCTACGCCCGGTCCTTGCGAAGGTTAAAACAACACTAACTTGACGAACTATCATTGTGGTTTTGATGCGTAGGTAAGAACGGTTCTTGCTAAGCCCGTAGCAGCCACGTAAAATTTGCAACAACAAAGTAGAGGACGTCTAACTTGTTTTTGCAGGGCATGTTGTGATGTGATATGGTCAAGACGTGATGCTATATTTTATTGTATGAAATTATCATGTTTTGTAACCGAAGTTATCGGCAACTGGCAGGATCCATATGGTTGTCGCTTTATTGTATGAACTGCAAACGCCCTGTAATTGCTTTACTTTATCACTAAGCGGTAGCGATAGTCCTAGAAGCAATAGATGGCGTAACGACAACGATGCTACGATGGAGATCAAGGTGTCGCGCCGGTGACGATGGTGATCACGACAGTGCTTTGAAGATGGAGATCACAAGCACAAGATGATGATGGCCATATCATATCACTTATATTGATTGCATGTGATGTTTATCTTTTATGCATCTTATCTTGCTTTGATTGACGGTAGCATTTTAAGATGATCTCTCACTAATTATCAAGAAGTGTTCTCCCTGAGTATGCACAGTTGCGAAAGTTCTTCATGCTGAGACACCACGTGATGATCGGGTGTGATAGGCTCTACGTTTAAATACAACGGGTGCAAAACAGTTGCACACGCGGAATACTCAGGTTAAACTTGACGAGCCTAGCATATACAGATATGGCCTCGGAACACAGAGACCGAAAGGTCGAACGTGAGTCATATAGTAGATATGATCAACATAGTGATGTTCACCATTGAAACTACTCCATCTCACCTGATGATCGGACATGGTTTAGTTGATTTGGATCACGTAATCACTTAGATGACTAGAGAGATGTCTGTCTAAGTGGCAGTTCTTAATTAATATGATTAATTGAACTTAAATTTATCATGAACTTAGTCCTGGTAGTATTTTGCAAATTATGTTGTAGATCAATAGCTTGCATTGTTTCTTTCATATGTTTATTTTGATATGTTCCTAGAGAAAATTGTGTTGAAAGATGTTAGTAGCAATGATGCGGATTGGATCCGTGATCTGAGGTTTATCCTCATTGCTGCACAGAAGTATTATGTCCTTAATGCACCGCTAGGTGACAGACCTATTGCAGGAGCAGATGCAGATGTTATGAATGTCTGGCTAGCTCAATATGATGACGACTTGATAGTTTAGTGCACCATGCTTAACGGCTTAGAATCGGGACTTCAAAAGAGGTTTTGAACGTCATGGACCATACAAGATGTTCCAGGTATTGAAGTTAATATTTCAATAAAATACCCGAGTTGAGAGATATGAAGTCTCCAACAAGTTCTATAGCTAAAAGATGGAGGAGAATCGCCCAACTAGTGAGCATGTGCTCAGATTGTCTGGGTACTTCAATCGCTTGCATCAAGTGGGAGTTAATCTTCCAGATAAGATAGTGATTGACAGATTTCTCTAGTCACCATCACTAAGTTACTAGAACTTCGTGATGAACTATAGTATGCAAGGGATGATGTAAACGATTCCCGAGCTCTTCGTGACACTAGTGCAGAACCGGGCATTAGCACCGGTTCGTAAGGCCCTTTAGTGCCGGTTACATAACCGGCACTAAATTGTGGTAACTAAAGCCCCCCCCCCTTTAGTACCGGTTCAGCACGAACCGGTACTAAAGGGCAACCACGTGGCACGAGCCAGCTCCGGGGGCCTGGAGCCCTTTAGTACCGGTTGGTAAGACCAATCGGTACTATAAGGTTTGGGTTTTTTTTAGTTTTATGATTTCTTTTTCATTTAATTTTGTGTTTCCATTTTAATTCTTTTTCGTTTGCTGCTATTTTACGATACTACACATTGTACACGTTATGCATATATATATATATATATATAATTTCTAGTAGAACCAATCATGCATATATATATCATCAATGTCTCACAAACCACCATATTAATTAATTCACACATACACACATGTATAGCTATATACAATTTCTCCTACATATGAATGTTGCCTTCGGAGCCAGTGGCATTAGCCTAATTGGTGCCTTCGGAGCACGATGACAATTGGAAGTGGTTGATCATGGGGGCGGTAGCGGGTAATAGAATTCTCCATTCGGATTTATGACCTGGTCGAGCAAAAATCCCGCTATTTCCTCTTGAAGTGCTTCTATGCGCTCCCTTTCTATGAGCTTCTCCCGCACCTCTTTGAACTGTTAAGAAGGAGATCAATATGCATGTGTATTAGTTGTCTGACTAGATATCGATAATGGTGTAAAAATTGTGAATAGTGTTCTGACAAGCGTACCCATTGCTGTCTTTGAGATCTGCTCCTTTCGGACGCCATCATGCGAATGTTCTCGCAAACGCAGAATGCACACAGATCAGTCCCCTGCGCCTGCTTCAGGGCCTTTACGAGAATGGAATTTGATCAGATAATAATTAATCAAGCATGATAATTAAAGAGATGGCAGCTAGCTAGCTAGCTAGTACTACTTAATTACTTACCTTGGGTCGAATCCATTTAAGCTTTTGTTTCCATTCACCTTCCGTGACGCTGATGAATCTTTCCCAAGCCCTGCCCGCCGACAAAGAAAATGAATAAAGGGGTTATTAATTAGTTCATATCATGAAATGACGAACTAAATAGGCCGAGATATATAGTTAATAATGATTGAAATTACCTGTTGACTATCCCATACAAGATGTTATAGTCAGTTTTTTCTGAAATTAGTGAGTCCATTACTTGAACTGTTCCGGCGTCAACTTTTATGATACACAAGACCCAGTGAAATCTGCATGCACACACATTTACATGTCTTAATTAAGCGGGCATATGTAAGCAAAAACATGTAGCTAGCTAGTAGGCAAAAACAGAGAATTTGTAGTACAACACAGTGTGACTCACTGGAAGTTGTAAGGAAGTAGTATATCTTCATTGTATTTGAGGCGCTTCAAGAACTCTAGCATGCTGTCCTCTACTTCCTTTGCACAATGTTTATTTATCTTCCATGTGTATTCATTAATGGTGTTTGGGTCAATGAACCCAATGCCAAAAGCGTGCCACCTTTTCTCATTTCATATATCTTCATCTTGCATAATACCACAGAAAAGAATATAGTGAGGATAATTACAGGTAATGATTGATCAAAAGGATCACTACAGCTAGCTTGAGACTTAAATTATAGAAAGAAATCACTTACAGACAATAGCAACTGACGATAGATTTGTCGAGTGCGTCTTGATTGTATAACTGAAACAGTTCTAAATACTCAACGGACACAGCTTTCTCATGGTAGTAATGGTCCCGCTTGACATTCACCATGAGGGACAATCGCTCTGAAATCTTGGTAATGTTCATGTACCATTGATGCAATTCATACATTCTCGTTGGGAGGTTCTTGACCTTGTCAGGCGCGACCAAAGGTTGGCCCCGGACATATTTCCGTTTTACTTCATCCTCTCTAAGCAAAGGCATGGGCTCGATCTCGAGGAGTTGTCCAACAGTGACGGTGAGAACTTCAGCCTGCATTATATGCTCCTCCGTTATTACCACATTGCCCACCTCGGGAACATGCACTGTTTGCCCACAATAATATTGGGCGCGCGTACTGTCACCTGTTGTTGGCACAACAAGCGAGGGGATCGATTGCGCCGCCTGTTCTCCCAGCTGGGGAATGGTTTTCCCCGCATTTTTTGGCAGCTGCTTCTTGTTTGCTCGATCCCGATGTAGACGTGCTCGCCTCCCTTTGTAGACGTGCTCGATTTAACTTCCTGATGTGGCTCTCATAGTCTGTGTCAACAGGCTTGGGAGCTAGTGGTTGAGCCATACGAATGAAGTGGTCAATCGTTTCCTCAGGAACTTTCTCCCTTGGCGGCGGTGGCGGTTTCGGTGCAAAATGGGCTTCCACCTCGGCCTTCGATATGGCTGTGATTTCTCCTCGGACCTGTCATAAGACCTCTGCGGAAGAGGCTTGAGGCTTGGACCATATTTATATCGCTTGCCTCCGCCTGTACTTCCTGTACTACCTCGACTCGTACCGCTACACACCATAGCTGCGGGGTGTCTCTTCTGCGATTGCTGAGGCGGCGGAGACGGCTGACGGGACTGAGTTGGACGAGGAGGAGTGGCCTGAGGTTGTGCCGGACTTGGAGGAGGAGTGGACGTCTGACGCTGTGGCGGACTTGGAGGAGGAGGATTGTCCTGACACTTTGCCGGACTTGGAGCAGGAGGAGTGGCCTGGCACTTTGCCGGACTTGGTGGACTTGCAGGAGCGGGAGTCTGCTGACTCGATGGCGGACTTCGACGAGGACTCGGCTGACGCGGTGTCGGTGGCCTTGGAAAGATGATGCAATCCTTTTTCCATAGGATGATACGATGTTTGGCCTCTCCCAGAAAGCGCTCGCCGTCACCTCCAGCAATGTCAAGTTGTAGCCCCGAATATGGTGGGTCCACCACCTCATCAACCAAGACACGAGCATAGCCCGCTGGAATCGGGTTGCAATGGAAGGTTGCCTCGGGGGGATTTGTGAAAGCACAGCCGTCCGCCACCTTCATGGATATGTTCTTCATTTTGACGTGTAGCTCGCAGTTAGTGTTCTCCGTGATGTCATCCACGGGGTATCTACCCAGCATTGCGTCGTCCGGGACGGAACCCACGCTGCTTCTCGGCATGGATGGGCCGGTGCTATCCAATGCTGGATCATCCGCTAGCTGCTGCAGCTGCTGAGACCCCCTTTGATGGGTAAGTGAGTCGATCTGCTCCTGCTGCCGCTGGAATTTGACTGCCAATTCCGCTTGACTTGCTTCTAGGCCTTGAAGGCATTCATAGTCCCGCTTCCTCCGCTCCTCCTCCATCTTCCTCTTCTTCTCCTCCGCAATCTTCTTTCTCGCACGGGTTCTGTAGTCGTTGTTCCATTCTGAAAACCCCTCATACCACGGCATAGCGCCCTTGCCTCGTGTTCTTCCCGGGTGTTCAGGATTTCCCAGGGCACGCGTAAGCTCGTCGTTCTCTTTGTTGGGCTGGAACACCCCCGTTCGTGCCTCTTCTATTGCAACAAGTATCGCATCGTCGGCTCCCTTCAGACTTGCCCTCGTCGAAACATTGCCTGTCTCCCGGTCCAACTCCCCACCATGCGCATAGAACCAAGTCCTGACCCTGGGGGGCCAGCTCTTAGTAGCCGGGAGTGACACCTGCATCCTCCATCTCTTTCTCAGACTTATCCCACTTAGGCATTGCCACCGCATAGCCACCTGGCCCCCAGCTTATGGAACTTATCCTTTTTTCCGCATTCTTCTTGTTTATTCTCGACCGTTCCTTAGGTAATTCTGAATCCTTGAATTTCACGAAATCGTCCCAATGATCACGTTGGTTCTCCAGTGTTCCCTTGAATACTGGAGTCTTCCTTCCTCCCTTGACGTACTTGTTCCATTCACGATTCTTGTAGTTCTTGAATGCAGTCGCCATCATCCTAAGAGCAGCCTCTTTGACTTTCTGCCACATCTGCTTCTGTGAAATGATCTGGTAGGGTGAAATGTTCCATGAGAGTATCCCAAAGCAGATCTTTTTGATTTCTTGTCGACAAAAGTAACATCTGGACGTGGCTTTGCTGGCGCTCTCCATTCTTGAAGTTTGATCGAGAGTTGGTCCTTCACAAGAACTCTGCACTTACGAACGAACTTGTCCGCAATCTTCTTAGGCGCTAATGGTTTGCCAGTAGGGCCGCATGCCTCGATATTGTACTTTACGCCCGGCTTCAACTTTTTGTTCGGGCCTCGTTTCGTCATTTTGCCTGAAGATTTGCTCGATCCGGATGGCTGAAAGAACAAAGATCGATTCGTTAATATATCTTCAAGTCATTTAAAACATGTGATGATCACCAGATGCCTGCTTATATAAATATATATACCTTGCCGGTGTTTGTTGTTTCAGGATCAACATGTTCTTTGTCATTGTCATAATCATAGTTCATGACTTCATCAATTTCGTCGTCGCGATCGAATATCATATCACCCTCTCCGGTGTTGTTTAGAAATTCGGAGCCGTCATAATCTCTTCATTCTGATTATCATCTGGCCCCGCATATCATAATCGAACATGGTATGTTTCTCCCTCTCTATCGGTATTGTCTGCCATAGCTTTTGTTTAACTAATCCAAAAGAAATATAAAACAATTTAGTATTCAAATTACATCTCTCGAATAATGATATAATCTCGAATACATCGTCCAGAATAATAGATATAATCTCGAATACATCGTCTTGAATAATATATAATATTGAATAGTACATCACTGGCTATTAGCTAATAAAGATCGAATACTACAGAAGAATCTAGGACACTCGCGGTTCCTCCGGTGCGGGCGGTGGACACCCAAAGAGAAGGAACCCTCACAGGATCATAGCTGAAGTGAGATCCCCGAAGATGCTGCCACGTATTGGAGAACCTGCCTCCCTCTAACGCAACCATGTAGCGATGGACGTGCTCGTCCTCCTCCCTGACACGGCGACGTACCACCTCCGGCGGGGCCGGGTCCCTCCGCACCGAAACTGGCCCACGCGAACGCCACCAAACGAGATCCGGGTCGACGACGGGACCCGCGCCCGGGTTCCTCATCAAGCGGTGCGCCCCTCCAAGCAGCACCTCCCAGTGCCAGCTCGGCGGAGCCCAGTCTCGGACATGGGTCGGCTGGACGTCGTCGCGGACAGGTCGACGGCGAGGATGCGGGCCGGGCATCGTCGAGAACAAATACTAGCTATATGCCCGCAAAAAGTAACATTTTTTTAATGATTGGATTTTCATAACTAAAATTTCTAACATTTCTATATAACACTAATTATGTTAATCTAAATAATCTAAATAACACTAAAATTTCTAACATTTCTAACATTTCTATATAACACTAATTTCTAACATTTCTATATAACACTAATTTCTAACTGATTAAGCACTAATTATATCCATCTAACATGCATTCATACATATATAATAGTGAAAAAATAATAATCTAAATAATCTAAACTAATTAAACACTAATTATCTAAACTAATTAAACATACAAAATAATAATCTAAATAATCTAAACTAATTAAAGACTAATTATCTAAACTAATTAAAGACTAATTATCTAATGCTTGTGTGTGTGTACGGGCTCGGGGCTGGAGGACTCACAGCGGGCGATGGTGACGGCGAGGCGACGGCGAGGCGAGGCGACGGCGATGGCGACGGCGGGGCGGCGACGCGGCGACAACGCGACGGAGACGGTTGGCGGCGATGGGGACGGGGGCGGCGACGGAGACGAGGGCGGCGACGGGGACGGGGGCGGTGACGGGGACGAGGGCGGCGACGGGGACGGGGCGGCGACGGGGACGGGGGCGGCGACGGAGACGAGCGGCGACGTCGGAGACGATCGAGGGCGGCGGCGACGGCGACGAAGACGATGGAACAGAGGCGAAAACAGAGGGAAATTGAAATTTTCGTAGCAGTTGTATATATAGAAGGCACCTTTAGTACCGGTTGGAGCCACCAACCGGTACTAAAGATCTGTTTTGGCCAGGCCAAGCGGCGGGAAGCGACCCCCTTTAGTACCGGGTGGTGGCACAAACCGGTACTAAAGGCCCCCCCTTTAGTACCGGTTTGTGCCTTCGCGGGCCTGCATCCTGGCCCAACGAAAGGTTGTGTCGCTAGTCGTATGCAGGCCGCTTTGGCCCAGTAGGCGGGCTTTTTTCTTTTTTTTTTGCTTTATTTTTTGTTTTATTTATTTTTGAGTTGTTTTGTTGCTGTATTTAGAGTTTCTTTGTGAATATTTTTGCTTTAGGTACAAAAAATTACAAACTTTCTGTTAGTGCCGGTAGATTTCAAATTTGAATAGTTTAAATTTGAATTATTTGAAATTTGTGTGAATCACTAGTTTGTGAATAACTTAACTTTGAAAAAAGTTTTTTCAGTGATTCTTTTTTCTTATGTTTAATATTAGTGTGTTTTATCATTATATTCAATTTAGCAATGCTTAGGTTATTTAAAAATGAAATGCTTTGTAATAGTTCAGTTTTCGTCGAAAACCCTGATACTTCGAAAGAGATTGTACTTTTTGTACACGAAGTGCATCCAGTTTTTGCCGTAACCCTCTCTACTTTCTTGCACATGCTATTTGTATGAAATTATGATACCATGCCAACTTTCAACCTTTTCTGAGTTCATTTGAATTGCTTTGCAATTTCAGGGTCATTTAGGTGGAAAAAAAATCAGTAAATGCATGAAAAAGAATTTGTTTGCACATAAAATTTCTTCGCGTTTCAAATGCCAAAACACATAACTATCCTAACTATTACAGACATTCCCTCCTGGGTGTGAAACACAGAAGAAAGTGATGATAGTGAAGCCGATCACATCCCAGATCTTTGGGTGTGAAACTTTTTCTTCGCGTGTGTCCCTTTGCGCCAGTAACCATGGAAAATCTTCATCATTTAACGGGATGCTCGGGTCAATTATTCACTGTGAATGGAGCAATTTCATCAAACTTTTCATAATCTTCTGACTTGTCTGTCTTGTCATCCACTCCCACGATGTTTCTCTTCCCAGAAAGAACTATGTGCCGCTTTGGCTCATCGTACGATGCATTCGCTTCCTTATCTTTTCTTTTTCTTGGCTTGGTAGACATGTCCTTCACATAGAAAACCTGTGCCACATCATTGGCTAGGACGAATGGTTCGTCTGCATACGCAAGATTGTTTGAGATCCACTGTTGTCATTCCGTACTGCGGGTCTTCCATTACCCCGCCTTGTGTCATATTGACCCATTTGCACCGAAACAAAGGGACCTTTAAAGCCACGTCGATAGTCAAGTTCCCATATGTCCTGTATATAACCATAATATGTTTCCTTTCCCGTCTTGATTTCTGCATCAAAGCGGACACCACTGTTTTGGTTGGTGCTCTTCTTATCTTGGGCGATCGTGTAAAATGTATTACCATTTATATCGTACCCTTTGAAAGTCATTATATTCGAAGATGGTAACTGGGACAGCAAGTACAGGTCATCTTCAATAGAGGTGTCATGCATGGTACGTGTCTGCAACCAGTTGGCGAAACTCCTGGTTTGTTCACGTGTAATCACAGTCATCAGACCGCTCCGGGTGTTTGGAGCGTAGCAAATTCTTGTGTTCATCCATATACGGAGCCACCAAGGTGGAATTCTGTAGAACTGTGTAGTGTGCTTCAGTGAGAGAATGTCCGTCCATACATATTATTTGTTCCCCTCCTAGCGTTGCCTTTTCCATCCAGTCTGCCCTTATGCCGCGATTCAGGAACACCAATCGGCTTAAGGTCAGGAATAAAGTCAATAAAAAACTCAATGACCTCCTCATTTTGATGGCCCTTGGAGATGCTTCCTTCTGGCCTTGCATGGTTATGAACATATTTCTTTAAGACTCCCATGAACCTCTCAAAGGGGAACATATTGTGTAGAAATACAGGACCCAAAACGTTAATCTCTTCGCATAGGTGAACTAGGACGTGCGTCATGATGTTGAAGAAGGATGGTGGGAACACCAACTCGAAACTGACAAGACATTGCACCAAATCATTCTGTAACCTTGGTATGATTTCTGGATCGATTACCTTCTAAGAGATTGCATTGAGAAATGCACATAGCTTCACAATGGCTAATCGAACATTTTCCGGTAGAAGCCCCCTCAATGCAACCGGAAGCAGTTGCGTCATAATCACGTGGCAGTCATGAGACTTTAGGTTCTAGAACTTTTTCTCTGCCATGTTTATTATTCCCTTTATATTCGACAAGAAGCCAGACGGTACCTTAATACTGAGCAGGCATTCAAAGAAGATTTCCTTCTCTTCTTTGGTAAGAGCGTAGCTTGCATGACCCTGATGTATGTCGTCTTCTCCGTGCATACGTTGCTGGTCCTCCCGTTCCTCAGGTGTATCTTTTGTCTTCCCATACACGCCCAAGAAGCCAAGCAGGGTCACGCAAAGATTCTTCGTCACGTGCATCACATTGATTGCGGAGCGGACCTCTAGGTCTTTCCAATATGGCAAGTCCCAAAATATAGATTTCTTCTTCCACATGGGTGCGCGTCCGTCCGTGTCCTACGGAACAGGTTGTCCGCCAAGACCCTTTCCAAATATCACCTTCAAATCCTTGACCATATCATGTACATCAGCACCAGTACGGTGGCGAGGCTTCATCCGGTGATCTGCCTCACCTTTGAAATGCTTGCCTTTCTTTCTTACGGGATGCCTGCTCGGAAGAAATCGACGATGTCCCAGGTACACATTCTTCTTACAACTATTCAAATATATACTGTCGGTATCATCCAAACAGTGCGTGCATCCACGGTATCCCTTGTTTGTCTGTCCTGAAAGGTTACTGAGAGCAGGCCAATCATTGATGGTCACGAACAACAATGCCTTTAGGTCAAATTCTTCCCCCATGTTCTCATCCCACGCACGTACACCTGTTCCATTCCACAGTTGTAAGAGTTCTTCAACTAATGGCCTTAGGTACACATCAATGTCGTTGCCGGGTTGCTTAGGGCCATGGATGAGCACTGGCATCATAATGAACTTCCGCTTCATGCACAACCAAGGAGGAAGGTTATACAAACATAGAGTCACAGGCCAGGTGCTATGGTTGCTGCTCTGCTCCCCAAAAGGATTAATGCCATCTGCGCTTAGACCAAACTATACGCTCCTTGCGTCATCTGCAAACTCCTTCCCGTACTTTCTTTCGATTTTTCTCCACTGCGACCCGTCAGCGGGTACTCTCAACTTTCTGTCTTTCTTACGGTCTTCTCTGTGCCATCGCATCGCCTTGGCATGCTCTTTGTCTTGGAACAAACGTTTCAACCGTGGTATTATAGGAGAATACCACATCACCTTGGCAGGAATCTTCTTCCTGGGGCGCTCGCCCTCGACATCACCAGGCTCATCGCGGCTGATCTTATAGCACAATGCACCACATACCGGGCAAGCGTTCAAATCCCCGTACTCACCGCGGTAGAGGATGCAATCATGAGGGCATGCATGTATCTTCTGCACCTCTAACCCTAGAGGGCAGACAGCCTTCTTTGCTTCGAACGTACTCTCGGGCAATTCATTGTCCTTTGGAAGCATATCCTTTATCATTACCAGCAACTTTCCAAATCCGTTGTCAGATACACCATTCTCTGCCTTCCATTGCAGCAATTCTAGTGTGGTGCCCAGCTTTTTCTTATCACCTACGCAATTCGGGTACAACAATTTTTTGTGATCCTCTAACATGCGCTGCAACTTCTTCTTCTCCAAATCACTTGCGCAGTTTCTCTTTGCATCTGCAATGGCCCGACCTAGATCATCAACGGGCTCATTTGATGCCTCTTCTTCAGCTTCTTCCCGCATTGCCGGCTCAGCTTCTTCCCGCATTACCGGCTCAGCTTCTTCCCCCATTGTTGTATCATCGTATTCAGGGAACCCATGGCCAGGATAGCTGTCATCGTCCTCTTCTTCTTCATTGTCTTCCATCATAACCCCTCTTTCTCCGTGCTTGGTCCAAACATTATAGTGGGGCATGAAACCGGACTCAAACAGGTGGACGTGAATGGTTCTTGACGTAGAGTAATTGCGACCATTCTTACAGCCAGCACATGGACAAGGCATAAAACCATCCGCCCGCTTGTTTGCCTCAGCCGCAAGCAGAAAAGCATGCACGCCCTCAACGAACTGGGGAGAGCATCGGTCATCGTACATCCATTGCCGGCTCATCTTCATTACACAACACCGAATAGACCAAATTAATACAAGTTCATACATAAAGTTCATACAACACTTAAATGCAACAAACAAATAACTCTCTAGCTAAAGCATTTAAATGCAACAACAAATGCGATCAAGATCACAACTAAGGTAACAATTGATCCAACAGCATAATGATACCAAACCTCACTATCGATGGCATATTTTCTAGTCTTTCTATTCTTCAAGCGCATTTTCTCCATCTTGATCTTGTGATCATCGACGACATCGGCAACATGCAACTCCAATTCCATCTTCTCCCCCTCAATTCTTTTCAATTTTTCTTTCAAGTACTCGTTTTCTCTTTCAACTAAATTTACCCTCTCGACAATGGGGTCGGTTGGAATTTCCGGTTCACATACCTCCTAGATAAAAATATCTATGTCAACTTGATGGGCATAATTTGTCATAAACACGAAATGCAACAAATAGTTTTAAAAGAGAATATACCACATCCGAATCATAACAAGGACGAGGGCCGACGGGGACGGATATCAAAACCATGGCACTATGTATAGCAAACAACGTACGGGTAAGATAATTATTACATGATTAACTATATATCCAAATCACACAAACATCAATTTTTTATATAAAATTTCATGAACAAGAGGCTCACCACAAGGTGGTGCCGGTGACGGGACGGTGCGGGCGATCGACGGTGGTTACGGCGGAGATTTAGAAGGCACTAAGTAAACCACACCTACATATGCAAACTAAGTGTTATTTTTGACCTCAAATTGCATATAAATCAAATACTAGCACATATATATATTTCCTCCCAAATTACTAAACTCACAAATTAGTAACTATACAAAGCATTGCAAGAGCTAATCTAGCAATGAGAGATGAAAGGACAAAGTTGCTAACCTTTGTGATCACTTGAATGGATGGGGGCCTTCAAATCTTGACAAATTTTGGGCAAAATGTGTGATGAGCTCGAGGGGAGAAGAGGAAGAACAGAGAGGAGAGGAGAGGGGAAAGGGGGAAGAACAGAGCGAGTTGGACAAAGGGTTTATATGCAGGAGGACCTATAGTACCGGTTCGTGGCACGAACCGGTACTAAAGGTGCTGGAGGGGGCCCAGACTGACAACATCCTGCCACCACCCTCATTAGTACCGGTTCGTGGCACGAACCGGTGCTAAAGGTTAGCCATGAACCGGTACTAATGAGAGCAGCCCGGCTAGCCGTTGGAACCGGCACTAATGTATACATTGGTGCCGGCTCTAATACAAACCAGCACTAATGTGCTGCACGTTTGACCCTTTTTCTACTAGTGTGATGTTGAAATCGATGAAGGTAGAAATCAAGAAAGAGCATCAAGTGTTGATGATTGACAAAGATCACTAGTTTCAAGAAAAGGGAAAGAAAGGGAAACTTCAAGTAGAATGACAAACAAGTTGTCGCTCCCATGAAGAAGCCCAAAGCTGGACCATAGCCTGAAACTAAGTGCTTACACTGCAAAGGAAATAGTCACTGGAAGCGGAAATGCCCTGAATATTTGGTAGATAAGAAGGATGGCAAAGTGAACAAGGGTATATTTGATATACAGGTTATTAATGTGTGCCTTACTAGCGTTTATAGTAGCCCCTGAGTATTTGATACTTGTTCGGTTGCTAAGATTAATAACTCGAAATGGGAGTTACAGAATAAATAGAGACTAGTTGAAGGGGAAGTGACGATGAGTGTTGGAAGTAGTTCCAAGATTGATATGATCATCATCACACACTCCCTATACTTTCGGGATTAGTGTTAAACCTAAATAAATGTTATTTGGCATTTGCGTTGAGCATGAATATGATTTGATCATGTTTATTGCAATACAGTTATTCATTTAAAGTCAGAGAATAATTGTTGTTCTGTTTACATGAATAAAACCTTCAATGGTCATACACCCAATGAAAATAGTTTGTTGGATCTCGATCGTGATGATAAACATATTCATAATATTGATGCCAAAAGATGCAAAGTTAATAATGATAGTGCAACTTATTTGTGGCACTGCCGTTTGGGTCATATCGGTGTAAAGCGCATGAAGAAACTCCATAAAGATGGATTTTCGGAATCACTTGGTTATGAATCATTTGATGCTTGCGAACCGTGCCTTTTGGGCAAGATGACTAAAACTCCGTTCTCCGGAACAATGGAACGAGCTACTAACTTGTTGGAAATAATACATACCGATGTATGCGATCCAATGAGTGTTGATGCTCGTGGCAAGTATCGTTATTTTCTGACCTTCACAAGATGATTTGAGCAGATATGGGTATATCTACTTGATGAAACATAAGTCTGAAATAGTTGAAAGGTTCAAAGAATTTCAGAGTGAAGTGGAAAAATCATCGTAACAAGAAAATAAAGTTTCTGTGATCTGATCGCGGAGACGAATATTTGAGTTACGAGTTTGGTCTTCAATTAAAACAATGTGAAATAGTTTCACAGCTCACGCCACCTGGAACACCACAACGTTATGGTGTGTCCGAATGTCATAACCGCACTTTATTGGATATGGTACGATCTATGATGTCTCTTACTGATTTACCGCTATCATTTTGGGGTTATGCATTAGAGACAGCTGCATTCACGTTAAAAGGGCACCATCTAAATCCGTTGATACGACACCATATGAACTGTGGTTTAGCAAGAAACCCAAGTTGTCATTTCTTAAAGTTTGGGGGTTGCGATGCTTATGTGAAAAATTTTCATCCTGATAAGCTCAAACCCAAATCGGAGAAGTACGTCTTCATAGAATACCCAAAGGAAACTGTTGGGTACACCTTCTATCACAGATCCAAAGGCAAGATATTCGTTGCTAAAAATGGATCCTTTCTAGAGAAGGAATTTCTCTCGAAAGAAGTGAGTGGGAGGAAAGTAGAGCTTGATAAGGTAATTTGTACCTTCTCCCGAATTGGGAAGTAGTTCATCACAGAAATCAGTTCCAGTGATTCCTACACCAATTAGTGAGGAAGCTAATGATGATGATCATAAAGCTTCAGATCAAGTTACTACCGAACTTTGTAGATCTTCCAGATTAAGATCCGCACGAGAGTGGTACGGTAATGCTATTCTGGAAGTCATGTTACTAGACCATGATGAACCTACGAACCATGAGGAAGCGATGATGAGCCCAGATTCCGCGAAATGGCTTGAGGCCATGAAATCTGAGATGGGATCCATGTATGAGAACAAAGTGTGGACTTTGGTGGAGCTTCCCGATGATCGGCAAGCCATATTGTATAAATGGATCTTCAAGAGGAAGACCGATGCTAACAGTAGTGTTACTATCTACAAAGCTCGACTTGTCGCAAAAGGGTTTTCGACAAGTTCAAGGTGTTGACTACAATGAGATTTTCTCAACTGTAGCGATGCTTAAGTCTGTCCGAATCATCTTAGCAATTGCCACATTTTATGAAATCGGGCAAATGGATGTCAAAACTGCATTCCTTAATGGTTTTCTTAACAAAGAGTTGTATATGATGCAACCAGAAGGTTTTGTCAATCCTAAAGGTACTAACAAAATGTGCAAGCTCCGGCGATCCATCTATGGACTGGTGCAAACATCTCAGAGTTGGAATATACGCTTTGATAAGTCAATCAAAGCATATAGTATTATACAGACTTGCGGTGAAGCCTGTATTTACAAGAAAGTGAGTGGGAGCTCTGTAGCATTTCTGATACTATATGTAGATGACATATTGTTGATCAGAAATGATATAGAATTTCTGGATAGCATAAAGGGATACTTGAATAAAAGTTTTTCAATGAAAGACCTCGGTGAAGCTGCTTACACATTGAGCATCAAGATCTATATAGATAGATCAAGACGCTTGATAAGATTTTTTCAATGAGTACATACCTTGATAAATTTTTGAAATACTTCAAAATAGAACAGTCAAAGAAGGAGTTCTTGCCTGTGATGCAAAGGTGTGAAGTTGAGTAAGACTCAAGACCCAACCATGGCAGAAAATAGAAAGAGAATGAAAAGTCATTCCCTATGCCTCAGTCATAGGTTCTATAAAGTATGCTATGCTGTGAACCAGACCTATTGTATACCTTGCTCTGAGTTTGACAAATGAATA
This sequence comes from Triticum aestivum, assembly GCF_018294505.1. Taxonomy (NCBI): domain Eukaryota; kingdom Viridiplantae; phylum Streptophyta; class Magnoliopsida; order Poales; family Poaceae; genus Triticum; species Triticum aestivum. Next base: position 614,455,770 of record NC_057803.1, on the reverse strand, counting down.
CAATTTTGATCTAAGAGTAGATTAGTAGACAACGGTCAAGAATATCCTTAGTGACGACTAAGGAAATATTTCTCGATAATGGAAGTGATAAAAGAGATCGTCGTAAAAAAGTTACAATGATGCAAGCTTTTACACCAATCCAGATGACTCTAAGTCTCAATCTGGATACATATTGAAAGTGGGAGCAATTAGCTAGAGTAGCTCCACGAAGAGCATTGAAGACATAGAATATTTGCAAAATACATACGGCTTTGAATGTGACAGACCCGTTGACTAAGCTTCTCTCACGAGCAAAACATGATCACACCTTAGTACTCTTTGGGTGTTAATCACATAAGTGATGTGAACTAGATTATTGACTCTAGTAAACGCTTTGGGTGTTGATCATATGACGATGTGAACTATGGGTGTTAATCATATACAGATATGAATATTAGTGTTAAATCACATGGCGATGTGAACTAGAATATTGACTCTAGTGCAAGTGGGAGACTGAAGGAAATATGCCCTAGAGGCAATAATAAAGTTATTATTTTCTTTCCTCATATCATGATAAATGTTTATTATTCATGCTAGAATTGTATTAATCAGAAACATGATACATGTGTGAATACATAGACAAACATATAGTCACTAGTATGCCTCTACTTGACTAGATCATTAATCAAAGGTGGTTATGTTTCCTAACCATAGACATGTGTTGTCATTTGATTAATGGGATCACATCATTAGGAGAATGATGTGATTGACATGACCCATTCTGTTAGCCTAGCACTTGATCGTTTAGTATGTTGCTATTGCTTTCTTCATGACTTATACATGTTCCTGTAACTATAAGATTATGCAACTCCCGTTTACCGGAGGAACACTTTGGGTGCTACCAAACGTCACAACGTAACTGGGTGATTATAAAGGAGTACTACAGGTGTCTCCAAAGGTACATGTTGGGTTGGCGTATTTCGAGATTAGGTTTTGTCACTCCGATTGTCGGAGAGGTATCTCTGGGCCCTCTCGGTAATGCACATCACTATAAGCCTTGCAAGAAATGTGACTAATGAGTTAGTTGCGGGATGATGCATTACATAACGAGTAAAGAGACTTGCCGGTAACGAGATTGAACTAGGTATTGGGATACCGACGATCGAATCTCGGGCAAGTAACATACCGATGACAAAGGGAACAATGTATGTTGTTATGCGGTTTGACCGATAAAGATCTTCGTAGAATATGTGGGAGCCAATATGAGCATCCAGGTTCCGCTATTGGTTATTGACTGACAATAGTTCTAGGTCATGTCTACATAGTTCTCGAACCCGTAGGGTCCGCACGCTTAACGTTACGATGACAGTTATATTATGAGTTTATGAGTTTTGATGTACCTAAGGAGTTCGGAGTCCCGGATGAGATCGGGGACATGACGAGGAGTCTCGAAATGGTCGAGACGTAAAGATCGATATATTGGACGACTATATTCGGAGTTCGGAAAGGTTCCGAATGATTCGGGTATTTTTTGGAGTACCGGAGAGTTACGGGAATTCGTCGGGGAGTATATGGGCCTTATTGGGCTTTAGGTTGGGCGCCCCCCAAGGCCTAGTCCGAATTGGACTAGGGGGAGGGGCTGCGCCCCCTCCTTCCTTCTCTTCTCTTCCCCCTTTCCTTGACTCCTACTCCTACTACTTGGAAGGGGGGGGGGAATCCTACTCCCAGTGGGAGTAGGACTCCTCCTTGGTGCGCCTCCTCCTAGGCCGGCCACCCCCTCCCTTGCTCCTTTATATATGGGGGCAGGGGGGCACTCTAGAACACACAAGTTGATCTACGGATCGTTCCTTAGCCGTGTGCGGTGCCCCCCTCCACCATATTCCACCTCGGTCATATCGTCACGGAGTTTAGGCGAACCCCTGCGCCGGTAGAACATCATCATCGTCACCACACTGTCGTGCTAACGGAACTCATCCCCGACGCTTTGCTGGATCGGAGCCTGGGGATCGTCATCGAGCTGAACGTGTGCTGAACTCGGAGGTGCCGTACGTTTGGTACTTGGATCGGTCGGATCGTAGAGACGTACGACTACATCAACCGCGTTGTCATAACGCTTCCGCTTATGGTCTACGAGGGTACGTGGACAACACTCTCCCCTCTCGTTGCTATGCATCACCATGATCTTGCGTGTGCGTAGGAAATTTTTGAAATTACTACGTTCCCCAACACAGAGCACTCTCAGTGCTCTGTTTTTCGTGGCCGGCGAGGGGAGAGCTTTGTGGTGCTCTAGCTCACCTCCTATGCACACAAGGTGTTCGATGGAATCTCCGAGCCACACTACTTAAGCTTTCTCCTCTCCAAGCTCGACCTCCAAGCTTCATTTTCCTCAATATTTGTCTAGATTTAGCGGTCCGTCACGTCCCGTCCCCGTCTTCACCGCCGTCGATCGCCCGCACGGATCTCGTCGCCGGCACCACCGTGGTGAGCCTCTTGTTCTTATCTTCTTTCTGAAAGGAAAAAAAAATCTTACTTGTATGTTTATATAGATACTTGTATAATTTTCTTACTTTTATTATTGCATCTTATATAGTGCGATGGTATTGGTATCCGCCCCCGTCGGCCCTCATCCTGTCTATGATTCAGATGTGGTATATATTATCTTTTCATAACTATTGGTTCATTTATTGTTTATGACAATTATGCCGACCAACGTGACATAGATTTTATTTATCTAGGAGGTTGTTGAATCGGAAATTCCAACCGACCCTATTGTTGAGAGGTTAAATTTATTTGAAGAAGAAAATAATTTGTTGAAGGAAAAAATTAGAAAAATTGAGGAGGAGAAGATGATATTGGAGTTGCATGTTGCGGATGTCGTCGATGATCACAAGATCAAGATGGATGCAATGCGCTTGAAGATTAGAAAGATTAGAAAATATGCCATTCATACCGAGGCTTGGTATCATTATGCCGTTGGATCAGTTGTTACATTGGTCGCGATTATGATCGCATTTGTTTTCGCATTGAAATTTTTTACATAGTTTCAGTGTATGGTTTAATTAATTTAGATGCTCTGCAGAGCTTTATGTTGTTAGATAAGAACTATGTATGTACTTTGGTTTTAATGTGATGATGAACTTCTATTAATTTGGTCACTTAATTATCTATTCATGATGTTCTGTAATGATTTTTGACACACTTAATTATATACAATGCACGCAGATGAACCGGCAATGGATGTACGGTTCAAGACACACCTCCGAGTACATTAAGGGCGTGCATGATTTTCTCGAAGTGACTGAGGCAAACAAGCAGAATGGTTTTATGTGTTGTCCATGCCCTATATGTGGGAATATGAAGTCTTACTCTGACCAGAAAATCCTCCACACCCACCTGCTTTACAAGGATTTCATGCCACACTATAATGTTTGGACGAGACATGGAGAAATAGGGGTTATGATGGAAGACGGCGAAGAAGAAGAGTACGATGACAACTATGTGCCCCCTGAATATGGTGATGCTACTGAACATCAAGAGGAACCAGACGATGTGCACGATGACGCTGCAACGGGCGAAGCTGCTGAAGATCAAGAGGAACCAGACAATGTGCCCGATGATGATGATCTCCGCCGGGTCATTGTCGATGCAAGGACGCAATGTTAGAGGAGAAGCTGAAGTTCGATCGCATGTTAGAGGACCACAAAAAAGGGTTGTACCCCAATTGCGAAGATGGCGACACAAAGCTCGGTACCATACTAGAATTGCTGCAGTGGAAAGCAGAGAATGCTGTGCCTGATAAAGGATTTGAGAAGCTACTGAAAATATTGAAGAAGCTTCCAAAGGATAACGAATTGCCCAACAGTACATACGCAGAAAAGAAGGTCGTATGCCCTCTAGGATTGGAGGTGCAGAAGATACATGCGTGCCCTAATGATTGCATCCTCTACCGCGGTGCGTACAAGGATCTGAACGAATGCTCGGTATGCGGTGCATTACGGTATAAGATCAGATGACATGACCCTGGTGATGTTGACGGCGAGCCCCCCAGGAAGAGGGTTCCTGCGAAGGTGATGTGGTATGCTCCTATAATACCACGGTTGAAACGTCTGTTCAGAAACGGAGAGCATGCCAAGTTGATGCGATGGCACAGTGAGGACCGTAAGAAAGACGGGAAGTTGAGAGCACCCGCTGACGGGTCGCAGTGGAGAAAAATCGAGAGAAAGTACTGGAATGAGTTTGCAAGTGAGCCAAGGAACGTATGGTTTGCTTTAAGCGCGAATGGCATTAATCCTTTCACTACTAGAAATACCACTACTAATGGCGCACCTAATATGGCCATTAATGGCGCATCACAGGTGCGCCATTGATAGCACGCCATTAGTAATTTTTACTAATGGCGCACCAGCTGGTGCGCCATTAGTATCTAGTATACTAATGGCGCACCACCTGGTGCGCCATTTGTATATGCGAGGGTGCGCCATTAGTATGCCTCCCAGTTGGCATGTATACCCAGGTGCTTTGGCATACTAATGGCGCACCACCTCTGGATGCGCCATTAGTAACCGCAGCACACTAATGGCGCACTACCCGTTGATGCGCCATTAGTATGCACTGTCATACTAATGGCGCACTGTCGTGTGATGCGCCATTAGTATGAATATTAGGTTTTTTTTTCTGTTTTTTGCACAGGTTACAAAATGTATAATTTGACAAAATATAGATAGCACACATCAACAATAGATTCATCAAATACAATAGAAGATTAGTCTTTGAATACAATTCATCATATTAGTCTCCGAATACAATTCATCATATTAGTCTCCGAATTAAAAAGACCGAACAAAGATAGAACATTATATTACAAGTCTCGAGACCGCGAGTAGCGAGTTTGTCTTCGCATTACAAGTCAATATCGATCATCTAAACTACCATCACATAGAAGAGAGCTGCGGTCATCACGATGAGCATCATCACGATGAAACTCGTCTTCATCCGGTTCCTCCAACGCTCCCTCCCCTCTCCCGCTAGATAGCGGGCGTATCTAGATTCGGCCTCAGCCCTAGTGGTGTACCCTTTGTAACTGTTACCGCTGAATCGGTGAACCTGTCTCCGACACTCCTCCCAGTCATCGTAGACTCCGGGAACCTTACCCTTGTACACGACATACGTCGGCATCACTATGCACTAGCCAAACGAAACGTTAGTACCAATTCACAGACAATACATAAGCAATATATAATTATGCAACAGAACGATCGGAAGAGAAAAGCAAGACATTAATAGCATCGATTACATCTAAGTTGAACGACTCTCGAAACCAAAGAGACATACTACAAGTTCATTAAAGTTTAATTACAACATGAGCCAATCGATGTTTCAGAACTAGACAACTCGACTCAAGGGACCGGAGCGTGGATGAAGCCGCCGTCTATCGTGGGAGTCATGAAAGAACGGGCGTTGTCATCCTGCATTTGTAGCATTGTGTCGATGTCACTGTTGGACGGTTGATTTCTGAGGTAGAACTGCCTCGAGGTACGAAGGACATCTTGATGGATGATTTCCGCAAACTCCGACTGGATGCGAAAGAATTCTTGTCGGAGGTCCGCATCCTGGATTGCCGACACGCTCGCGGCCCAATCTTGGAGTTTACTCGGTAGCAGAAGTTGATGATGGTCCCGTACGATCGCCCGCATGTGATGGATGGCGTAGTAGGCACCCTTCTGACCGCCAGGCGGCTGCTTGACGTAGCAGAACATCGTATTGTAGGAGAACACGTGCTTGCCGTACTTACGAATAGGCCTGGTGAAGGTGCCTCCAGATTGGGCGTAGCCGGGGAGAACATCATCAAGAACCTTCTTAACATTTGTGTAGTCTACGTTCGACTGACGGTCCGGGTCGAAATACGTGGCCATGGAATATTTGGGGCTTAGGAGGATGAGCGTGCAACGTGTGTCACTGCAGAAAACACGGAATGTTAAAAGAAAAACGATCGAAAAGTAAGAATTCATATGTTACGGGCCGGTTGAGGGGAGGACTTACTCGGGAAAGTAAGGCACGAGGAAGTTATCCTTATCTTGGTTTGCCAGAATGACGCCTTCGAGGTAAGAACTCGCGACTTGCCGGTCCCCAGCGCTGCCCAAGATCTTGGCACGCATGTAGAAGGGGTCGACTATCACGATGTCCGGGGTCTTGTCGCGAATGATCCGCATCTCCATACTCAGCGAAAATAGCCGAACGAAGGTGTAGTGCAGCGGATGAAGGTTAAACATAGCAAAGATGTCATCAAACCGCAGGACGATCGTACCCCCGATGTCGCCATCCACAAAGCCCTTGCCCTCTGGCACCTTGGCCACGAAAACCGGGTATGCCACATCCTTCTCTCTGAGACGCCGCTTCTCCAAAGAAAGAACAATGTCGTGCAGACTCCGCATAGCACCGGTTGCAGCATTGAGCATATTTGGTGGTAGCATCGCCCTACCCGCCACATGCACCCTCCTCGAGATATCCTGCGGTGAAGGTGGCCCGTCCTGAGCACGGATCGTACTCGGTGCCGGCTGGCTCGCACCCTTCTTAGCCTTTCTTTTGCGTGCCTTCTTCTTCTCCTGTAATGGGACCGAGTTCTGCTCACAGACCGCCTTCTTGAGTGTGTTGGGGCTGATAATATTTCGCACCTCGCCTATCTGAGGCTCGGTGAAGTCGGCAGCTGGAGGCGTCTCCTGAGAGCTGAACGCCAGACGGCGCCTGTTGCAACTTGGCTTCTCCGCGGTACGAGCTAGATCGCACACGTCTTTTGTTGGGTTTGGTTCTTGAGAAGGAGGCCCCATGAAGTCGCCATCGTACCCATGCTCGGCAAAGTACTGATCGACGTTGCCAAATGTATCATCGTCGTCGTCGTCGTCGTTCTGATCCTGTGCCATATGCATGTTTGGATCCAGTGGCATAGGGATGTCCGGCACCGTTACGGCGGTCTTGCCATGGGGCCGACTTGGCGCCGGCACGACTGGCGGTGTTGTCTTTGGGGTGGTGTCCCCCGCCTCCAAACGAATCTGGCTCTTCGGCCAAAGCAGGGGCCAGCTCAGGCAGGCGCTGAGGGTCATCATGTCATCATCGTCGGCCCCGATGGGTCGAATCGGAGGTAACAAGTCGTCGCAGCCTGGCAGCACCCGAACTAGTTGAACCCTAAACAAGTTGGGTGGCATCTGGGTACCGTGGAACAAGGGGTTGCCCGGTTGAACGATTTTGCCCTTCGCGACATCGACCAACTCGTTGTTCATGAAGTGGAGGAGAGTGCACGGAACGTCGGCGGCGCCCTGCGAAAACATGTAGGGCGTCAGGGATGCCCAGTCAAAGGCAAGGAGATGAAGTCCTCGACCGAGAGAGGCTTAATTAGTTACCGTGATGATGGCATCGAGCTCGGCTAATGTCGAGGCACCGCCAACGGCGGGCGTGCAGTTGACGGAGCGGCCGCTTGCTGAAGAGGTGCCGGCCGGCGTACACCCGGGTGCATTAAGCTCCCGTGCCGGCGTCGGAGACACCAATGCCGCCTCCGCCGGAGGCACCAATGGCCCCGCCATCGCATTATGCGAGTTGCTGGCCGTGAAGCTAGGAATCGGGGGCGGCCCCTGTTGGCCGCCCGCAATCCACGCACTCAACCCCGAGATCAAGGTAGGCACAAGGGCGGTGATCGTCGCTCCGAGTCATTGTTCCACTTGCTCTTGGACAATCTCCGGAATCCGCGCCACATGTGCCTTGAGTTCTTGAACCTCTCGCGCCTGGCTTTCCGAGCTGGTCTTTTTCTCCTTCCGCACACCAGCGGTATAGTATGACCCCCATTTTGTCGACAAGCCTTTGCCGGCCACACGACCAGCTGACGTCGGCTTACTGAGCTTATCCTTGTTCTTCATTATATTCAACCCCCTATTTAGAGTGGTGTCCCAAGGGTTGCTCTGAGTCGACCCCGCGCTACTGCTTTCAGTCGCCTGCGGAAGGAATGTGAACCATTTAGAAATTCGGCTTCATTAATTAGAATGCAACCATATGGAGCTAATTACGCGGGGGTGTATTCCTTACCAGAACAAGCTCAAGCTGCCTGGTCTTCGGATCCGTGGTAAGCTCCTTTGTGTTCGGGTCCTTCTTGTACCGGGCCCTGACAAAGTTCCTGGTCTGCTTGTCACCGTATTTATCGAAGAGGGGCGATAGGCCTTGCTCGGCACGGTCCGCCTCCTCCTTGTCCCATATAGGCTCCGCCACTCTGTAACCGCCGGGACCGAGTGTGTGTTCCCCTATGTTCAGCTCCCGCATTTGTTTCCCCCACTCACTTGATTGGGAGCTTGCGGTGCTCGAGCAATTGATCTTGAAGTCGTTGTAGTCATCTTCGGTGATCGAAGGATTTTTCTCCTTGATCTTCTCATAACTCTCACCTTTCTCGATCATTCTCTTCACATTGCTTTTCCAAGTAGACAGGGCCTTGCTCATCTTCGTGAGGGCAGCATTGTTCACTTTATTCCCTTTGAGGCTTGTGTTTTCGAATTTAGCGGGGAACTTGTATCATTCGTGCAGCTTCGTGAAGAGGAGGTGGCGCAAATTCCCCCGGTCAGGATGCCTCAGGTTCTCGGTGTTGATCGAGACGGTGCTCCGGACAATGCACCCGAGCTGAAGCGAGTACCCCTTGACTATTGGTTCGGGCGCCGTTGGATTCCCGTTGGAGTCCACTTCAGTAACTTCCTCCTTGAGGGTGCGGAGCACGATCGGGCGCCGGCCCTTCCGTTGCCTCTTCGGCTGGCTGCTATCTGTGCGTGCGCCGCCATCATCAGTGGTGGCATCCTCGGCGGCACCATCAGTGGTGGCATCAGTGTGGTCATCCTCGGCGGCACCATCCGTGGTCTCAGGATCGGTGGGGAAGGCGGCGGCCTCATACAAGTGAGGTTGTTCCTCCATCTCCTGGGACAGCTCCCAGAATGCCTTGCCGCCCGAACCCCCGGCCTCATCGTTGTGGGCCATGTTTCTCTCTAAATAGAAACAAAGTTTGGTCAAAAAGTTGGTTATTGTCAAGGAACAAGATCATGGTCTCATCATTTAGGGTTTGTCGACACCGAGGCATCCTAAAATCTAAGCTTTTATCATTGAGGGTTTTTCGACGCCAAGGCACCCTAAAAGCCTAACTTTTCATCATTTCGGTTTTTATCGACACCGAGGCACCCTAAAAGTCATGCATTAGTCACAAGTACGCCGGGGCACTTGATCCTACTTAATTAACTACTAAGATACCCCGGCCCATGCATTAGTCACAAGTACCCCATATGTCCTATTTTTAGCAAAGTCATGCTAAAATTCACGGAAAATTTCAGCATGACCTTTGCTGAAAATAGGACATATGGAGTACCCGAATTTGCCGGAACAGAAGTTAATCGACATTCCGGCAAACTCAAGGGCCTCTCGGGGTACCTGCAAAATCATCACGACACGATGGTCGGAGACAAAACCTAGCAAACTAGCAAAATCATCACAAATTGTTTTCTGTTAAAGATGATCATCATCTTTACAAGTCTTTCTCAATGTGATCACAAGTAATTCAGAGGCATCACAAGTAATTCAGAGCATCACAAGGCACTAGTAGTTCAGTACATGAACAAGTTTTACAAACCCATATAAGAACAAGTGAATTCTAGTCCCATTGACACTCCTGGTTTTCTACAAACACCAAGTACTAGGGCTAACTGGATGTTGGCTATCTTTTATAGTGTCTCTGTTACATGCCAGTTTGGTCATTGCTAACTCTTGATGTAACTGATATTTTGATTCCTGAACCCCCGATATGCTGTTGTGGTTAATCCTAAGAGAAGATTTTGAACAATGAGAAGTCCATGGATATGTTGTGTTTCTGACTTCCGTTGAGGATCATGGAAATTGGATATGTGAGTGGTCGGTGGACCAACTTTTCACTAAAAATAACAGAAGAGTCCTTTGTTTTCCACTAAAATTATCAGTGTCATCTGGTTTCATGGCAATATTTATCTAGCATGTTCCGTATTGATTTCATTGTATTTTTTGTTCCATCATATTTCAGTTAGTACTAAGGTTCTTTTTTTAGGGAACTCAGTTAGTACTCAGTTTACAGAAACGGTTCGATGTCTATCATATACAACCATTTTCCCTGTTATAAAAGACATGAAAGATCACAACAATATTGATCTGAAAAGAACAGAAAAAAAGAGAAATAGTATGTATGCAGTGGTGATTCTACCTTGCTTTCTCAGCCGTGGGTGATGAAGTGCCTCTGTTCTGTTGTGTCTGCAGTGGTATGGAGATGAATGAATTGGTATTAGGTTCAAATATGATCGATGGATACTCTAACTGTCCCAGAAATATTGAGTTTACTTGATCAAAATTTTAACTGGTAAAGATATATATCCTGTTAAAGATATATATCCTGTTCATGCATATGTTCACTTGTGTTATTATTATACATATGTAGACTGCGGCACGGCCCATGCTGAAGAGTGCTTTGGTGAAATGACCCAGATGTCTCATAGGGAAGGAACATAGGTGTTATAAAACAATTAAGGGTTTGGTTTGAAGAAATGTATAAACAAACTACTCGTTTAGTTTTCAAACACAAATGGTAAATATGTTGAGGCCCAAAAACTAAGTGTACCAACAACCTAAGCTAAACAAGATGAGCACAAGATGTATAATAATAACACAAGTGATAAATAACCTAAAAGAAGATAAATAACTTGAAGCACTAACAAACAACTTCAGCGGCACGATTTTTGCAAAACCACAACTTCAGAGATTTATAACACAGAAGCACAACTTCAGAAGGAAGAGTAACACATAACCCAAGTTTCGAAGTTAGAGGAGTTTGACAACGGATCTGACAGAAATGGCCCTGCGATGTCAGTGATGATGTGGAGTCTCAATTTACTCAAAAGACAGTGTTGTAACGACAGTAGCTGAATCTGGTTGCAGAAATACAATTTTCTCCATAATGCGCAGTCAACAACTTAATGAGTTCAGCAGAAGGTTTTAACTAAATATTCTGGAGGTGTGAGCATCAACAATAAATCTTCTCCAATGCTTTACACTTCCCAATGACAAAACAAAGTTGTGTCTCTAGCCAAGTTTCAACAGGAGCCAACCTCAAATCCTTCAACTTCTCACAACAGAAAATCATATCTATTCAGGTTGTGAAAAAGAGCGTTGTACGAGGAATCATAACCCACAACAGAACCCCAGAAGTTCTCCCTCGATCTCAAATTCAAACTTTTGGAGCTTCGTCCATCCTGGACCGAACTTTAGGTGGCCATACTAACTGACTCCCTTTCAGTTCTTTATTACATGATTTGCACCAGAAAAATCTTCACCACATGCATATATAATGTTGATCTCCTATATATGTTTTGCAAAAATTCTATATAATCCCACAAAAATATCGAAGACTAATGGCGAAGCTTCATAAAATTTGACTTAGGTCAAACTAATATGCAGAGTAAATAAAACAGAAAAAGTAGTTAAGTTTATTTTGACAATCACCCAATAACCCTGAAAGAACTGGCTCTACCCAACTTATATCCATCCAGAGGCCCAAAGAGAACTGACCCTTAATATATACTCCCTCCTTTAGTGATCTAAACATTCTCATATTTCTTGACGTGATCTAGCCCAAAGAGAACTGACCCTTAATATATACTCCCTCCTTTAGTGATCTAAATACTCTTATATTTCTTTACGCGATCTAAACATTCTAATATTTCTTTATGCAGGGAGTACATGAACTAAAGCACTGTCATGTGTCATCCCATGGAAGAAACAGAGAATTGCAGAGGGGTTAGCTAGGCAGGCAGGCGGCAGACCTTGAGACGGGCTCGACGTTGATGGCGCGGCACTCGTAGCAGCCGGAGAGGCCGCGGAGGGAGGACGGGTGCCCCGGCGACGGTGGTGTGGACGGGGTGGGGTCGAGGTGGGGCAGCGGCGTCGGGGCGGGGTCGAGGCGGCGT